>NW_024470381.1:851745-937100 GCF_900496995.4 Aquila chrysaetos chrysaetos | reverse complement strand
ACTTGATACTTCCCCCAATCACCTCAGGGACCCCCACTGGCCCCTACTGGGACCCCCGCCCCGGGTGCTCTCCCTTCTCCATGTCTAACACCCGCCCCCCCCCCCCCAGGAACCCCTAGGGGAGCCGTGGGACCCCCCCGAACTGGGGCTGCACCTCCCGTTTGTGGGGTACTCGTACGCCCGAGGACACCCCGAGTGAGCACGGGGAGGGGGACGGGGGTCTGGCGGTAACGGGGTGTAGGGGGGACATACAAAAGGGGGGGGGGAACTGGGGGCACTGGGGAAATGGGGGGGTGGGGCTGGGATAACCCCTGGGTGTCCCCTGGTGGGGGTCCCTGCAGAGGGGCCCCAGGTGACCCCGCCCCCCTCCATTTGTGTGTGTGTCTCCCCGCCCTAGGGAGGAGGAGGAGGACGAGGAGGACGAGGATGAAGAGGAAGATGAGGAGTGGGACCAGGACGTGGCCATGGAGCTGGAGGGGGACTGGGGGACCCCCCCGGAGACGGGGACCCCCCCACCTATGGGGACCCCGCCACCCATGGGGACCCCCCCGGCCGTAGGGACGCCCCCAGCCATTGGATGCCCCGCAACAACAGCCCCCCCCCCAGCCACAGGGATCCCTCTGTCCCAGGGCCCCCCCCCCACCCGTGGGGCCCCCCCCCTCAAAAAGAGGCCCCCCCCACCCCTGGGGACCCCCGAACCCACAGACCCTCCTCCCCCAAAAGAGCCCCCCCCACCTTCAGAGGCACCCCCACCCATGGGAGCACCCCCCCAAAAAGAGCCCCCCTTCCCCATGGGGGCTCCCCCACAAAACCCCCAGCCCCCACCCAGGGAATCCCCCCCCCCCCATGGCTGCCCCCCCCCCAAAAGGACCCCCCATATCCACGAGCCCCCCCCCATCCCAGGGCCCCCCCCCCAGACACGGGGCCCCCCTCGCGGACGCCACGCCCTGGCTGTGCAGCCCCCCCCGGGCACGGAGCCCCCCCGGGCACCCCCCGAGGAGCCGGTATGTGGGGGGGGGGAGGGTGTCGGTACTCGGGTGGGGGGTGTGTTCCGGGGGGGGTCCTGGTGCTGGAAGGGGGGGGGGGGTCGGTGTCCCGGGGAGGGGTCCCAGGGGAGGCCAGTGTCCGCGGAGGGGGTCCCGCTGCCCCGGGGGGTGTCCCGGGGGAGGAGTGTCCGGGGAGGGGGTCCCAGTGCCCCGGGGGGGGTTCCGGTGTCCCGGGTTGGGGGTCCCGGGAAGCTGAGTGTCTGGGGAGGTGGTCCCGGTGCCCCGGGGGAGGTCCTGGTACCCCGGGGGTCCCCACGCAGACGCGGTTCCCGCAGGCGGCGGCGGCCACGGAGCCCCCCGAGGAGGCGGGGCCGGTGCTGGAGGAGGCGGGGCCTGTAGCGGCGGAGGCGGGGCCTGTGGCGGAGGAGGCGGAGCTGCGGGCGGCGCTGGCGGCGGAGCGGCGCGGGCGGGCGGCGCTGGAGCGGGAGCTGGGGCTGCTGCGGGCGGCGGGACAGGGGCTGGCCCCGGTACGGGGGGGACACAGCGGGACCGGGGAGGGGTGGCACCGGGTACCGGGAGCGGGGGGGGGGGTGACACCGGATACCAGCAGCAGGGGGGGGGACACCTGGGTGACAGCCAGTACCGGGGGGGTGACACCGGGTACCGGGGTGGTGAGACCTGGGAGACAGTCAGTACCGGGGGGTGACACCAGGTACCGGGGGGACACACACCTGGGTGACAGCCAGTACCGGGGGGTGACACCAGGTACCGGGGGGACACACACCTGGGTGACAACCAGTACCGGGGGTGTGTGTGTGTGACACGAGGGACCCCGTGTACGACAGGGGTGACACTGTGCTATAGGGCAGGGACATGGGGGACCGGCGGGGGGGGGGTCCCGGGGGGGGCGTGTGTGGGTGTCCCCGGCGGTGTCCCCACATGTCCCCACCTGACACCCCCCCCCACTCCAGGCGCCTGCAGGAGGCCGAGAGCCGCAACCTGGAACTGGAAGCAAAGCTGCAGCGGCTGCAGAGACCCCCCCCCGGGGCCAGGGCCCCCCCCCGCAGGAAGGCAAGGCCCGCCCCCACCCCCCCCCCAGTCCCCCCCCCCCCCCCGATATTCCCTCAGGGACACTCTCTAGCCCCCTTTAAATGTCTTGGGTACACCCAGCACCCCTCAGACCCACCCCCCAAATCACTTGCTCCCCCCCCCCTCCCGGCCCCCCCCAAAGTCCCTTGGCAGAGCTTGACCCCCCCCCCCCCCAAATCACTCAAGTCCCCCCCAAATCCCTTGGGTAGCCCTGAAACCCTCCCCAGGATGGGGGGGTGGGGCAGGGATTGGGGCCTCACGCCCTCCTCACAATGGGGGGCCCCCAAAGAGTATTGGGGGGGTAGGATTTCATCTGCTCCCCCAAAATGGGGGGACCCCAAAAAAGGGTATTGGGAGGGGACCCAGGACCTTGTCCCCTCGCTGAAATGGGGGGAGGTGTCCCAGAAAGGTGGGATCAGGACCTCACCCTCTCCTCAAAATGGGGGGGACACCCCAAAAAGGGTATTTGGGGGGGGGTCAGGGCCTAATTCTGCCCGCCCCCTCCATTTCTCCTTGCAGGAGTCACAGGGCAGCCCCCCCCGATCACGGCCCCCCCTGTGGAGCCCTTGGCGGACGTAAGACTTGGGGGGGGTGGTGGTGTCATGGTTTTCGGGGGGGGGTAGTTTTGGGGGCTGCTGACGCTCTCTGCTCTCTCCGCAGCCCGGCAGCGGGGGCCCCCCCCCGGCTTTTCCGCTCCCCCCTGGGGGTGCCCCTGTCCCGGCACCTCCTGCTCTGGGCCCGGGTATGTGGGGCTGCGCGGGCTGCTGTCACCGTCACTGTCACCCCCCCCCAACACTGCTACCCCCCCCCCCCCCCCCCCAACCCCCCCCCCCCGGGCATAGCCACCCCCTCCAGGCTGGGACACCCCCCCCCCCCCCCCCTTCCCCGGGCATGGCCACCAGCCCCAGGAGGGGACCACCACGGCCACCCCCCACCCGGGCCACCGCCCGGGCAGTGCCACCCCCCCCCCCGCCCCGGGCTGTCACCTCCACCACACTGCCCACCCCCCCCCCCCCCCCCCCCCCGGGGAAGTGCCACCTCTGACACTGTCACCCCCCCCAGGCTGTGTCACCCTGCTCACTGCCATTTGTCAACCAAGGCCACATCCCCCCCCCCCCGCACCCCCACCCCCCAGGGCCACCCCCCAAATCAGGGGGTCCCCAGTGGGGGGGGGGGGGGGGGGTGTGTGTGCACCAGCCAGAGGGGACCCGGGGCGGGGGGGGTGACAGGGCCACCGCCACATGCCCTGACCCCCTCCCTGTCCCCAGGTCCCCCACCCCAGTGCCACCAAGGACTGCCTGCTGCTCTGTGCCGCCGGCCCTGCGCCCTGCCGCCCCCCCCGGGACCCCCCCCTGAGAGGGGACCCAGGCGTCCAGCAAGGGGGGGGGGACCCAGGCACCCGGGCTCACCAGCACCCCCTCTTCTTGCACATGACCCCCCCTCCTTCCCCACAGCAGGGGGGACACACACACAACGACCTCCCCCCAACACCCCCCCTCTGTACATAGCCCCCCCCCTAACCACTAGGCACAGGGGGTGACCCCAGGCGTCCAGGCCCCCCCCACCCCAGGGAGGGGGTCACACTGTTGCCCCCATGACTGGCAACGAGGGGCAGTGGGACCCGACACCCCCCCCCCCCGTGCCACCCTGGGGGGCCTCCCCGGGGCACCCCCACCGCCCCCCGCTAGTAATTTATTTGTAGGGACACCCCACATTTGCACTAAGCCCCTGGTTATTTATACCCCTCCCCATTCCCCCCCCTTGGTTATTTTGGTCCCCCCCCCGGTTTGTTGCCCCCCCCCCCCACCCCCAGGGAGGAGATGAGAATAAAGTTGTGTTTCTGCAACCGACCTCTGCGCTGGGGACACACACACATGTGGGGACCCCAAGATGGCCCTGGAGGGGGGCAATCATGTCCTGCCCCCCCCCCAGGCCTGGGGATGTGGGGACAGCAGCGCTGTGTCCCCAAGCTGTCCCCATGTCCCCCTGTGCCACCCATCATGTCCCCAGTCCATCCCTGTCCCACCACACGTCACCCATTGTGTCCCCAGTCCATTTGTGTGTCCCCATCTCACCCAACATGTCCCCAGTTGTCACCCATCGTGTCCCCAGTGCCGGCACATCCCCAGTCCGTCCCTGCGTCCCCACCTGGCACGAAGCGTGTCCCCCACCCCTCATCTCCGTCCCCAGTGTCTCCAACCTGTCCCCATCCCCAGACACGTCAGGGCCACCCCAAGTGCGAAAAAAGTCTCTTTAGTATAAATAAGGGGCAGAGCCCGGTGGCCCCGCGGCGCAGCGGGGACATAAAGTGACGAAGGCACAGGGCGCCCCGCCGGCGTGGCACCACCGCCCCGCCGGGGGACGACGGCCGGTGGCCGTGGGGACAATGGGGTGCCTGCCCGCCCACCCGGGGGGGGGGGCTCAGTAGTACGGGGATGGAGCGGTGTCCTCGAGCGGGGCGGTGGCACCCGTGGGGGTACGTACAGGTGACGGTGACGGCACCGGCTGATGGTGACACCGCCGGGTGACGGTGACGCCGCCGGGTAATGGTGACAGCTATACCACGGTGCCGCTGGGGGAGCCGCCGTTCTGCGAGGACAGTCCCTGCGAGGGAAGGGGACAGCAGTCACTGGGGGTGGGGGCAAAGGGACACTGGGACACCCCCCTGCCCTGTGATGTGGCACCATGCGGGGACGAAGGCCCCACGGAGGCACGTGACACCCTGTGGGGGCGGGGGGGGACACTCGCAAAGGGACCCCAGTGACCACCCCAGCGCCCCCCAGGCTGCCAGCAGGACCCCACCAGCCCCCCCAAAACTCCTCTTTGACCCCTCATGCTACTGATGAGACCTCCTGAGTCCTCCCTAGCCCCCCGTAAACCCCACTCTGTCCCCTCAGGCTGCCGACAGGATCCCTTGAGTCTTCCTCAATGCCCCCCAAACCCCTTTTTCACCCCTCAGGCTGCTGGTGGGACCCCCCAGGCTGCTGACAGGACCCCTCGAGTGCCCCCCCACCCCTCCAAAACCCCTCTCTGCCCCCTTAGGCTGCTGGTGGGACCTCCCAGGTTGCTGACGGGACCCTTCAAGTCCCACCCCCCCCCAGCCCCCCAAAACCCCTCTTTGCCCCAACAGGCTGCTGATGGGACCCCTCGAGTCCCCCCCAGCTCCCCCCTCAGCACACTCACAGCCTTGCCAGGCCGGGCCCAGGTGCAGATGAGTCCCTCCTGGCAGGCAGTGACGATACAGTCCTCCAAGAAGAGCAGCACCGTCAACCGTTCATGGGCGATCTTCTTGCAGACGAGGGGTTCCAGCAGTGGCACCTCATGAATCCGGGGGCACAGCGCCGTCCCCAGCACCTTGGCCGTATCCAGCCGTCCCCGGGATCCGGCACCGCCGGGAGGTTTCTCCCCGCTCCGGCTGATGTTACCCAAACTGTGGTAACGTTTGTGCTCTTTTTCGGCGCCGGAGGGTCCCTTACGTTCCTGCAATGTCAACGTGGCGAAGCGACCAACGCTGAGGGCTGGGGGGACGTCAGGCGGGGGGCCGCGGGCCGAGCCCGTCCCCGCCGGCTGCGGGAGGCTGTTGGAGCGGGAGAGCGAGCGGGGTAGCCCTGGCATGGGAACACTGGCGTCCCCCGATCCAGTGAGGGTACGGGCGCGGGAAAGGGGAGGCCGAGGGTAGAGGACGTCCTCGGTCAGGTCCCACAGGCAGAACTGGGTGTCCTGGCCAGCCGAGCCGAAGCGGTAGGTGACAGCGGGGGAGCGGCGGACAAGGGGATCGGGGGGCTCGTCCTCCTCCTCGGCCCCGCTTAGCTCAGGGGGCTGGGGGGTCTGGGCTGCCCCGGTGAAGGGATCAAAGGCCACGGCATTGACCCAAGACTTGTGACCGTGACCTCGAGCCACCACCCGCCCCTCGGCAAAGGACCAGACAGTCACGAGGTCGTCCTCACCCCCTGTCACCACGTAACGCCCGTCGGGGCTCCAACAGACGCAGAGCAACCCCCCGAAATAACTCTTCATCATCCCCTGCAGCAGCATGGAGTCAAAGTGGAAGACGCGCAGGCAGCCGTCCTGGCTGACGCAGGCCAGCGAGCGCCCGTCCGGCGAGAAGGCGAATTCGTTAAGAGCCCCCTCGCCCACCGCCCATTTGAGGAGGGGGTTTCGAGGGGTCTTGCTCTTACAGGCAAAGACGCTGAAGCCCTCGCCTTGCGTCAGGAGGTTGTACTGAGGGGCCGAGGCCCCGCAGGGCTGTTCGGCGTCGTACAGGTACAGGTGGCCGCTGGCATGGGAAGCCAGGAAGAGCCGCTCCGTCTCTGGCAGCCATTTGACGAAGGTCACCTTCGTCTTGTCAATCAGGCGCTGTGGGGCGGGGGGAAAAAGGGGGGTCAGGGCGGTGGGATTGGGCCCCCGGACAGGTCTGGGGACACAGATCGGCAGCACAGTGCATCCCCGGGGTGTTGCTGAGGGCAGAGCCCAAACTGGCACGTTTGGGGACACAAGTGAGTGCCATGGCACAACCCTGGGGTGTCACTGAGAGCAAAGCCAAAAAACAGGCATCTGGGGACCCAAATCAATGTCACAGTGCAGCCCTGGGGCATCACTGAGGGCAAAACCCAAAGCGGCATGTTTGGGGACACAACTGAGGGCTGAGGCACAACCCTGGGGTGTCACTCAGGGCAAAGCCAAAAAAAGGGGCATTTGGGGACCTGAATCTGTGTCACAGGGCAGCCCTGGTGTCTTGCTGAGGGCAAAGCTGGAAATGGCATTTGGGGACATGAAGTGGCACATTTGGGGACCCAAATCCACGTCATGGTGCAGCCCCGGGATGTCACTGAGGGCAAAGCCCAAAGCGGCACATTTGGGGACATAAACAGGCATGTTTGGGGACACAGCTGAGTGCTGTGGTACAACCCTGGGGTGTCACTGAGGGAAAAAGCCAAAAAAGGGGCATTTAGGGACCCGAATCAGTAGATTTGGGGACGCAAATCCATGTCACGACGCAGGCCCAGGGTGTCACTGAGGACAAACCAAAACCAGCATGTTTGGGGACATGAGTCAGTGCATTTTGGGACACAAGTGAGTGCCGCGGCACATCTGGGGACATGAGCGAGGGCTGTAGCACAACCCTGGGGCACTGCCAAGGGCAAAACCCAAACCAGTGCATTTGGGGACCCAAATCGGTGTATCTGGGGACCCAAATGGGCGTCACGGTGCAACCCCGAACTCTCGCTGGCAGCGCAGCCATCGCGGACCCCTAACGAAGCCAGCCCCTAACGAATCGCCACCCCGGTAAAGCTGCCATCTCTTGGGGGGGAGAAACCTCGGCCCTTCCGGCACCTCCCCATGCCCAACCATTGGCATGGTGGCAGCTCCTGAGGCGGGGGGCTGGGCTCCCTTTGTGCCCCATCTCCCCAACGTGGGCGGGGCTCACCTCCTCGTTAAAGAGCTTGCTGGTGTCCTTCTTAACGAGGTCGAGGTACTGGACCTGCCCGGCCGAGAAGCCCACCAGGAGAGCGATGGTGTCAGCGGCGGCGGTGAACTGGTTGAAGTCGTGGCAGGTCGGCTGCGTCCCCTTGTAAATGCGTTTGTCGATGGGCTTGTGCAGGTCCAGCGACTGTGGGGGGATGGGGACATCACCGTGGGGGGACGTGTCACTGAGGGGGACAAACCCCCCCATGCCCACCCTGCTGCTTCTGGGGGCTCCTTGTCACTGTCATGCCACTGCGTGGCCTGGGCCAACCACCCCCCTGGGCTGGGCTCCAGTGTCACCATCGTCCCTGTGCGTCCTGGGTCACCGTTACTGGCCCCAGTGTCACCGTCCCCATTAGCAGGCAGCTCCTGGGGGTTCTGTGGTCACTGTTACAGGCCCTGGTGTCACTGTCCCCCTTAGCAGGTGGCTCCTGGGGGGTCTGGAGTCACAGTCCCCATTAGCAGGCAGCTCATGGGGGTCTGGGGTCACCATTAGCAGCCCCGGTGTCACTGTCCCTGTTAGCAGGTGGCTCCTGGGGGGTCTGGGATCACCGTTACCAGCCCCGATGTCCCCATCCCCGGTTGCTAGACCCAAGCCCCGGTACTGGCCCCATGTTGTCCCCTTTAACAGCCCCTCTGTCACCGTCACCCACGGGCACCCACCACCACTCCGCCCGCCCCGCTGTCCCCAGCACCCCCGTTAGCGACCGGCCCCCTCCTCCCCCAGGTCCGGCTCCCCGGTGTCCCCCCCCACCCCAAGGCCCTGGTTCCCCCGTTACCCGACGGCTGCCGCGACCACCGGAGCCGGCCCCGCCGTAGAAATAAAGCTCTCGGCCCAAGTTGAAGCAAACCCGGCTGCGCTCCGCCGGGCCCCCCGGTTCCTCAGCAGGGGGCAGAGCCAACCGCACCATGGACAATCGCACCGGCGGCAGCGCGGCCGGGCCCGGGGCGGCGGCGGCGGCGGGGCCCGGTCCGGCGGCGGGCGGGGAAGGCCCGGGGGCGGCTGCGGGGCCGGCGCGGGGCCGGGACTCGGGGCCCAGCAGCCGGTAGGAGCCTTCGCGGGTGCGGAACTGGCTCTTGAGCTCCAGGGGCTGAGCCGGCAGCGCCGCGGAGCCCTCGCCCGCCCCCGCGGCTGCCGCCGCCGCCGCCATCTTCCCGCCGGAAGGGCGTCACCGCCCGCCGGAAGTACCCCGCCCGCCCGCTGCCGCCACTGCCATGGCAACGCGCTGAGTCACGCGTAGCCACGCCCCCTCGGCACCACCCTTAGGGGACCGGGCTCCGCCCCGGCCGCGTCCCCAGTGCTCAGCCACCACTCAGGCCCCGCCCCCATGCCCCGCCCCCACTCGCCCAGGCCACGCCCACCCATAGACTGGGACTGCTCCCCCCCGAGAGCCTCAGGGTGCCGGGGGGGGGGGGGGGGGGGGCAGAGGATGACCCCTCCCGGGGGGGATAGGGGGGGTCCAGGGTGCCCCCCCACAAGCAGACACAGCCCCAGCGGTGTTCCCACGCCTTTATTAAGCACAGCACCCCAGGGGTTGGAGGGGTGGCACCCACTGCCCCCCCCCCACCTCAGCCCTCTGTCAGGCCAGGGGGAGGATCGGGGGCCCCCGCAGGGGGCACCTCGGGGCTCTGGGTGCCCGGGGGGGGGTGGTTCCGAGGAGGGGGGGCTGCTGGGGGCTGCCTCGACTGGGGGTGGCACTGCTGGGGGAGGGTCCATGCTGGTGGGTGGGTCCTGGATAGAAAAAGGGGGGGGGGGGTTAGAGATGCTCCCTCCCCAAGATGGGGCACACAGGGGGCTGGGGGGGGGGGCTGCATACCTTGGCAGGGGTCGTCGGGGTGTCAAGGGTGGCATCAGGTGGGGATGCAGCCTCCCCCGAGCTCTCCTCGTCCTCGGTAACACTGATGAAGATGGAGGGGGGCTCGAGGTCGGCCCCCCCCAGGTCGGAGGGTGCCTCGGAGGGGGGTGCCCCCGCGGTAGGACCCCCCACTGTGGCTGAGGGCATGGCCTTTCCCTTCGCCTCTTCCTCGGTTGGCCGCTTCGGGGGCTTCTCCTGGGGGTTGGGGTGGGGGGGCAGACAGAGAGGGTGAGGGGGGGGGCCCGAGGCCAGTTGGGGGGGGACTGGGGGCACCCCGACCCCCCCCCACCCCGTCTGCGCCCCCACCTCTCCGGGCGGCCCCTCCCGGGCGTCGGGCTCATGGCGGGTGGAGGCCTCCAGGATGGCCATGGTGGAGAGCGGGATGTGGGCTTGCTGTGGAGGGGGGGGGGGGGCACAGGGTCAGGGGGGAGGGGGCGGGGGACACACACAGGCACCCCCCCCTACCCCTCTACATGCTGGGAGTCATGCCAACCTCCCCCAGGCATGCTGGGAGTCATGCCAAGCATGCATGGGTGGGGGTCCTCCTCACTGGGGGGGGGGTTACACCCCCACCCCACCCCCAGTGCATGCTGGGGGGTGTCGTATCCTCACCCCCCACCCTGGGGTGGGGGTGTCACCTGGTGGGGGGTGAGGGCCCGGACGTGGCTGAGGAGGGGCTCGCGCAGTTCAGGGCACTTGTCGAAGATGGCGGCCAACTGGGGGGGCGGCAGCTGCAGCACCACCTGGAAGGACTGGGGCTTCGTGCGTTGGCAGCATTTGATGAAACCTTCCCAGACTTTGGGGTACTTCCACACCTGGGGAGGGGACACATGGGGGGGTTAGGGGGGGGCCTGGGGGGCTCTCCTCAGCCTTGGAAGGCAGAGGGGGCGGGGGACGAGTGGCTGTCTGTGGGCAGGGGGGACAGTGGGCATGGGGGGGGGGCATGGGGACAGACAGATGTGGGGATGCCAAGGGAGGGAGAAACGGACACCCAGAGACAGAGGGACAGGACGGACAGACATACAGAGGGACAGACACCCACTCCAAGGCACCCAGGAATGGCTGGACAGGACAGACACTGAGAACAACAGGACAGGACAGACGGACAGCATAACCAAACCCCCCCCCCCCTCCATAACCAACCACCCAACCTCCCACCCCCAGAATCAGAACAACCCCTCACACCCAGCGACCCAACCCCAGACCACCAACCCCCCTCTAGGTGGCAACACCCAGACAGACGGACAACCGGACAGACCTGCTTCATGATGAGCCGGGAGAGGATGTTCATGACGAAGCCACCCAGGCGGGGGTACATGGTGAGGGCCTGGATGACGGTTCGCATCAACAACATGGGCAATGGGTTCTGCTCCATCAGCTGCTGCATCACCACTGCCAGCACCTCCGAGGTGTACACATTTCGCTCGGCGAAGCACAGGTTGGTGGCTGCACCAAAAAGGGACAAAAAAAGCCCATGTCACCTCCCCTTTGCTGTGTCCCCAAACCCCCCCCCTCTTTGTCCTTGTCCGCGTCGTACCCTTGATGATGGACTTCATGTCGCACTTGGAGGAGTCGATGTTGTGCAGAGCAATGAGCAGCTCTCCCGGGTTCAGCGGGGACACAGCTGAGGCACCGTCACCTGCAAGGGGACAATACCGGGTGGCCTTGGTCCTTGGGCTGTCGGGGTGGGGATGGGTTTCAGGTGGCAGGGGTGGTGGCCCGTCCCATGGTGGTGCTGGAGGTGAGGGCTTGTCCCTGGGGTCACCTTGTGCTCCTGCAGCTCTTCCCAGGGAGGTGCCACGTTCCATCGTCCCACCCCAGCATAGGCCCGTGTCCCCAGAGCGGGCACTGGGACTGTCCCCATGGATGTCCCATGGTGTTCCACCCCAGGGAGGTCCCTTGTCCCACCTCCAGAAGGTCCCATGTCTGCACAGCAAGCACTGGGACTGTCCCCAGGGATGCCCCTCGGTGTCCGACCCCCTGGAGGTCCTGTGTCCCACCCCAGGGAGGTCCCATGTCCCCACAGCGGGCACTGGCACTGTCCCCAGGGATGTCCCATGTCCCACCCTCCAGAAGGTCCCATGTCCCTACAGTGAGCACTGGGACTGCTCCCAGGGATATCCCACGGTGTCCCACCATGGGGACATCTCATGTCCCACCCCAGCGAGGTCCCACGTCCCCACAGCAGGCACTGGCACTGTCTCCAGGGAGGTGCCAAGCTCCGTGTCCCACCCCGGGGCTGCCACATGTCCCGGGGCTGTCCCCATCCCCTACCATGCTGTGTCCCCAGCAGACGGTTGAAAACCTCCTTGACCACGATGGGGTTGAGCTTGATGAGTTTGGGCAGCGCCTGGATCACCTCTTTCTGCACCCAAAACGGCAGCAGGGGGACGTCAGGGGAGGTGACACAAGGGGAGGGGACATGACAGGACACCAGGGGAGGAGGGGACACTGACCTTCTCCAGCCCGTTGAGGACGGGGATGAGGAACCTCACATCCGGCAGCCGCTTGTGATAGAGGTCGCGGACCCTCTTCACCAGCTCAGGCGAGGGAGGCACTGCCAGGAGGAGGTGGCACGTCACCGCTGGGCACATGCCACCCCACCGCGTGCCCTCCGTCCCCTACCTTTGTCCGTCAGGCTGTGCAGGCAGCGTGTCACCAGCGTCTCGGCTCCCTTGGGACAGTTCTCCACCAGCAGCAGCAGCTCAGGTGAATTCATCCCCATCCCACGGATCTACGGGAGAGCCACCACTGGCATCACCGGGCCACCATGTCCACTGTCCCATGTCCCCTCAACGTCACCCCTGTCCACCACGAGCCTCACCGGCTGCTCGATGACCCGCAGGACGGTGCGCTTGATGTCGGCGATGGCCTCGGTGTAGACGGAAGCCAACTCATGGATGAGCTTGTGGTTGTGGGGCAGCAACGCCAAGTAGAGGTAGAGGCATTGCTTGATGGTCTCCTCCGTCCACGGCGCCGCCACCTCTGCGTCACACACGATGTCACCGGAGCCCTGGGGACCGATGGGTGCCACCCCCCTCCCCAAAACTCACCCGTGTCTTTGTCAGCCCCGAAGAGGACGGAGGGTGGGTTGGGGTGCACCAAGAGCTGCAGGTAGTTGAGGGCGAACTTCTCCACGTACTCCCGCAACTGGTCCTTCTCGTACATGCGCTTGATGAAGAGGAGGGCCTGCTGGCGTACCTACGGGGGGGTGGCCACGTGTCACTGGCGTGGGGACAGGGGTGTCCCCTGGGGCACCAAGCCCCCTGCTCGTACCTTGTCCTTCTCATGGGAGCTGAGGTCCAGCAGGACGTGGAGGTACTGGAATTGCCGCGATGGCCGCTTGAAGATGAGGTCACGCAGCGTGGACATGCCTAGGTAGGTCCGGCTCTGCCAGGGTTGGGGGATGACGATGACGGTGAGGGACATTGGGGCTCGTCCCCGTGTCCCCAACCCTCACGTGTTCCCAACCCTGCGGGTCCCTACCTCATCCTCGCAGTACTTGCGGATGACTTCCAGCGCACTCTCGGTAATCAGCGGCGCCTCCAGCACCACTTTGGTGAAAATCCTGCCGGGAAACAGACGTCATCAGGGTGGGGATGTCACCAGAGGGGGACGCCACTGGGATGAGGGACACAGGTGGGCAACCCCGCGGACCATCTGGAGGGATGTTTGTGGCCCAAGAGCTGCAGCTTGCGCTGTGCTGGCTCTCTGGAGCCTGGCAAAGTGGCTGGTAGCACCGTCCCGTCCCCGGTGGCACCATTCCTACCCGTCCTTTTGGTCAGGCTTCTCCTGGAGACCGGCGAGGAGCCCAATGAGACACTCATCATAGCGTTCCAGGCTGCCGGCGGGGTATCGGCTCAGGTAAGCATTGTACTCCTGGAAAAGCCAGGCGAAAGCCAGGTCCAAGCGGCCACGGATGTCATCGAGGACAAAGGCCAGCACCTCACTCTTCAGTGGCACCTCGAACTGTGTCACCAGCGAGGCCAAGATCTTCACGCGAGCCTGCCGGGGGAAGCAAGAGGGTCTGGGTGAGATTTTGGGAAGGGGGGGATATCACCCCAAAGCTGGGGGGGGGATGTCGGGCATACCTGGGCGGCCCCGCTGCAGGCGACGGCACGCTCGGCACGCAGGATGCGTTTGACAGCACTCAGCTTCAGCTTCTCCATCTGCGCATCGCTCAGTGGCTTGAGGACGTCAGCGAGACGGAAAACCTTCTTACGGCCACCAGCGCCCGCCAGCCTTGGAGGAGGAAAAGGGTTGGGGAGGTGGGGAAGAAAGGGTCCGTCAGCACCCATGGGCGCTCCCCTGTGGGAGTGGCGAGTCAGGATGGGGGGTCCTCACCGGGGCTGCGTGGCTGGGATGATGGGCTCAGGGCGACGTTTAGTTTGCGGGGCTTCCTCCTCTAGCAGGTTGGCGGCCGAACCTTGAGCACCCAACACGGAGATGGCCTGGCCCTGGGCCAGCGCCGACAGCCGCCGCTTGATCACCACGCTCTCCGGCTTGGCCGCCTTCTCCTCCTTCGGTTCCTCCTTCAGGTGTTTCGTCTGCTCCACACCTGAAATTGTGCGAGGGATATTGACTCCTCGCCGTACCTCGGTTCAGGTTAAGGAACAGTCTTGGGGTGAACTTGTGAGCTGGAAAACTCCCGGCTCACGTGTCAGAGGTGTCAAAAAATATTTCAAAAGGTGGTTAGGAAACCCAAAAATGCAAGATAACTAAAATAAAAAACAAGATACTGGAGCTAAACTAAAGATTAGCTTGTCTATACTACTAACTAGCAGCCAACTACTTAATTATAACTCGAGTCTTAACTCAGTTTTCCGTCACGTGTTTCTTCCGTGCGGTAAATAGGGAGAACCTCACCATCAAATGTAATGAGCCTTGCCAAACCACCTTTAAACATCGTTAAAATTCAACTCAATTCTCTCAAATTCTTATTGTACCTCAATAAATCTTTCTTTCTTTCGTATGCTGCTGACTAGCAACCAAGTACTTCATTCTGACCCGACTCTTAAGTTTTCTGGCACGTGTTTCTTCCATGCAGTAATTAATAAGCCGAACCTCACCATCAAACCTTGCCAAACCTCCGTTAAACATCGTTAAATTCCACCCAACTCCCTCAAATTCTTCCTGTACCTCAATAAATCTCCCTTTTGAGCGACGTGCGTTCCACTCAACCATGACAAATGGGGAAGGGCAGGTGGGTGAGCACCCCAAAAAGTTGCCGTGCCACGGGAGGAAAAAACCAAAAAGGGACACGCGCACCCGACCGCTGGTCCCTGCTCACCGGGGCCGAGTCCCGCTGCCGTCATCTGGGTGGCCATGAGCCGGGAGAGGTGTTTGATCTGTGCCTCGGTGCCAGCCGACTCCACAGGGGTGTAGGTGGCCTGGAAAGACGCGGGCATGGCCTCGGGGAGGTACACCATGCTGATCAGCACCTGTGAAAAATGGGGGGGACACTCAGTTAGAGCCCCCCCACACACACCTCAAAGCGCGAAAATCCCCCCCTTCCTCCATCGGCGTTGCGTTCCCTGACCAGGTTGGCGACATTTTCCGGGGTGAGGAGTGGCTGCAAGAACTCAGCAGTGATGTCCGTGTCCGAGGGGACGTTGGTCTGGCCGGTTGCTTTGGGTGCCGTCACTGTTGTCGGCTCCAGGTCTTTGTCCTCATCATCTTCGCCCAGGGGGGGTTCTGCCAGGATGGGGGGGGTTTGATTGGTCACCACTGGGAAGTGGGGACCCCAGAGAGGGAGTGGGAGGAGTCGGGGAGTGGGGGGCTGTCATGCCACCGATGGTCCCCAGGTGAGCACTGGGAAGACCCCGGGAGAGGACTGGGAGGACTTGGGGGGGTGTTTAATGCCACCACCCATCCCCAGGAGAGCACTGGGAGGACCCTGAGGGGCACTGGGAGGACCTTAGGGGCGTTTAATGTCACCGCGCACCCCCAGTGTGACCAGGAAGGGACTGGGAAGACCCTGAGGGGCACGGGGAAGACCCCGGGTGGCACCAGGAGGACCTGAGGAGCATTTAATGCTACTGCCTGTCCCCAGGAGGGCACTGGGAGGACCTTGGGGGGGCTGTAATGCCACCACCTGTCCCCAGTGTCCCCAGGAGGGCACTGGGAGGACCCTGATGGGCACTGGGAGGACCTGGGGGGCATCTAATACCACCGCCTGTCCCCAGGAGGGCACTGGGAGGACTCGGTGGCACTGGGACAACTCCAAGGGTACCTAGTACCACTGTCTGTCCCCAGCAAGGACTGGGAGGACCCTGGGTGGCACTGGGAGGACCTTGCAGGGTTGCAATGCCACCACCCTGTCCCCAGGACGGCACTGGGAGGACCTCAGGAGGGACTGGGAAGACCCTTTGAGAGTGTGCTGTGCTACCACTCACCTCCAGTGTGACCAGGAGAGGACTGGGAGGACCCCAGGAAGGACTGGAAGGACCCTGAGAGGCATTTAATGCCACCACCTGTCCCCAGGAGGGCACTGGGAGAACCTTGAGGGTGTGCTGTGCCCCTACTCACACCCAGTGTCACCAGGAGAGGACAGGGAGGACCCCAGGAAGGACTGGAAGGACCCTGAGGGGCATTTAATGCCACCACCTGTCCCCAGTGTCCCCACAAAGGCACTGGGAGGACCCTGAGGGGCACCGGGAAGAACCAGGGGGGCATTTAATGCCACTGCCTGTCCCCAGGAGGGCACTGGGAGAACCCTGGGTGGCACTGAGAGGACTCCAAGGGTACCTAGTGCCCCTGTCAGTCCCCAGCAAGGACTGGGAGAACCCTGGGTGCACTGGGAGGACCTTGGGGGTCTGGGAAGACCCTGAGGGTGTGCTGTGCCACCACTCACCCCCAGTGTCACCAGGAGAGGACTGGGAGGACCCCAGGAAGGACTGGAAGGACCCTAAGGGGCACTGAGAGGACCCTGAGGGGCATTTAATGCCCCAGAGGGTGGTGGAAGGGCCCCCAAGGGTGGTGGAAGGGCCCCCAAGGGTGGGCAATGCTATGAAGGAGAGGACAAAATGAACAGCCCGGCTCTCACCGATCTTCATCTTCTTGAGGGTGGTCTCGGGCTCGTCGCGGGGTCGTTTGCGGGTGTCGCGGGGGCTGGGCATGCTGCGGGCAATCTCGGCCTGTTGGGTGCCTAGGTCGACGAGGAGGGTGGTGATCTGGGGCTGGAAGTCCCCCGAGGACGGGTGCCGCAGGACGCTGAGGAGGTGCAGCTTCAGATTCTTACGGACGCTGCTCACCTGTGACTTGGCCAGGGTGGGGGGCAGGTTGGCTGCAAAGTTTGGGGGGGGAACAACACTGTGTTAGGGACACCTGGGGACATGGGACACGGTGGTTTGGGTGGTGTTGGGGACATGGGACACCCAGGTCCACGGGGACACGCAACACTGTGGTTGGGGTGGCATCGGGGTCCGCTGCCTCACCGGTGCAGGTGAGTCTGGGTCCTCAGTCAGGATAGAAAGTGTGTGCTCAGGAACCAGGACCGAGGACATTCGGGTCCCCAGCCCCACCAGAGGTGGCTGTGGGGACCTTGAAGATCCAGGATCCCACCACCCCATCACATCCCGTGAGCACTGCAGGGACCGGACGGCACCTGAAAACTCTCCGTTCCCATGGGCAACAGTGACACCCAGCAAGGTGACATTTACCGTGAAGGGTCTCGTAGGCTTGGATGACCTCAGCCATGAACATGGGCCGCTGGCGGGCGATGGTGGCCAGGGAACCCAGCGCAGCTGTCAGGTTGATGCTGGAGATTGCTGGGTGCACCATGAACTTGAGGAGCTGCTCCAGGGCAGCTTTGCCTTCCTCCCACAGCACGTCTGCGGGGATGGAGAGGGGACACTCAGCTGGGTGTCACCATCCCCATGTCGTCCCCATCCCCCTCCACCTCTCAGAAGGGATCCCACGACCCCGTGCCCGCCAGCCTCACTGTATTTGATATAAGGGTGGTCTTTGGGGATGCGCTCGAGGCTGATGTCGTTCTCGTGACGTTTGGGGACGTCAGAGTCGGCCATGCGGGGTGACAGGGTGATGATCAGTCCCTCCACGAACTTGATGGCATGGGTGCGGATGCCGTCGTTATCTGAGTCGAGGAGGAGGATGATGTCGCTGGCCATGGCGGCCATCATCTCCCAGCAAGCTTCCTGTAACTCGCTGATCACCTTCGATTTCACCATCCACTGTGGGCAGGGAGGGATTAAATCTCACCGGTTGATCCCCCAGCACCCATGGGTGCCACTTCCTAGTACCCAAGGGACCTCTCACCTGCAAAGCCACCTTGTAGAGTTGGGTCATGGTGAGGATGGCCTTCTTCACCACGTTGACGTTCTCATCCTTGAGCAGCATGTTGAGATTGGCAATGAGCTTCAGCAACAGCTCAATGTCCCGTTTGCTGTTGGGGACACACACAAATGGGTGGGGGAACACACAAATGGGTGCTCCTCCACCCACAAGATGGCACCCCAGGAGAAGCTAGGTCCTCAGCACCCGTGTCTTCTCCTGCCTGCATCCCCAAAAGCCGGGATGGGGCCCATCCGTCCCCAGGGGATGGTGCTGGGTGTCCCCAGGGCCTGAGAGCAGGTGCTCAGCACCCCACACCCACTGCCCCTGCAGGGTGATACCCCCTCCCCCAAAAAGTGGGTGCTGAGCCCCCGCTTACCAGGCCTCCTCGATGAAACCCACCACGAACTTCCGCACCTCAATGGACTTGTCAGCCTGGAAGGCGATGATCTCCTGGGGGGGGGGGACATGACACAGTGCGGGGGGGTGCTCAGCACCAGGCTGGATCCATCCCGCATCCCTCTGGATCTGCCCCAGGCTGCCCACTGGATCCATCCCCACTCACATCCAAGAAGTTGTCCAGCAGCGTTGGGTCCTTGTTGATGATTAGCTCCTGCACCTGGGGACAGAGGGCCACAGTGGGGATGTGGGGACATGGCGGGGGGGGCACCCACCCAGTGGGTGCAGGATGCGGCCACCAGCTCACCTGCTTGAGGATGTTGATCTTGGAATCGTTGGTGATCAAAGCCGCCTGGTTGAGGAGATCTACCACCTGCAGAGACCAACTCAGTCCTGGGGGGGGCACACTGGGGAGGAGGTGTGTCGTGTCCCCCTGCCCCATAAGGCCACTGCTGGATCCCCCCCACCTTTGCCAAAGCCACTGCATCCCCTTGGAGGTGACAACAACCAGATCCCCAGTGGGGGGAATCCTCTCCCCCCCAGGGATTCACCCATGCTTCCCTAGATCCTGGACACCCTGTCCATACTGCCATCCCCAGGACCCCAGGGGACATCCCAGGACATCCACTGGATCCCCGGGACCCTGTCTGCCCCCCCCCCCCCCCCGCCCATATCCCAGGGATCTTGCTGCTCCACCCCACAGGATCCCAGGGATCCTGCTGCCTCCCCAGTCTGGGGGACACTCCAGGCAGATCCCAGATCTCCCCCCTTTCCCTGATCCCAGGGACAACCCCCAGTGGATCCCAGATCTCCCCCCCCTTCTCCAATTCCAGCCCCCCCACCAGTGGATTCGGGCCCCACCCGCTCGGAAGTGCTCATGCCATCGCTGCCGCACTCTTCCTCGCTGAAGAACTGGGAGGCCATGCTCATGCGGGGGCTGGGGCCTTCGGCCGGCCCCGCCATGGCTCTGTCCTGGGGGGTACAACCGCATCACAGCCTATAGGGCCCCACTGGGCGCTATAGGGCCCCCAGGGTGCTCCTATACAGCTCCCAGATGCCCCATATGGCCCCTGGGTTGTCCCAAATACCCCTCCATATGACCCCCCCCGGTGCTCTATAGGGCCCAGAGATGCCCCACACAGCCCCTGCAATGCCCATACGGTCCAAAGATGCCCCATGCAGCCCCTGGGATACCCTATACAGCTCCAGGATGCTCTATATGGCCCAGAGACACCCCATATAGCCCCTTGGATATCCTATATGGCTTCCAGATGGTCTATACGGCACAGAGATGCCCCATACAGATCCTGGGGTACCCTATATGCCCCCCAGATGCTCTATATGGCCCAGAAACACCCCATACAGCCCCTGCGATGCCCTATACAATCCCCAGATGCTCCATACAGCCCAGAGGGGCTCTGTACAGCCCCTGGATGCTCTATGTGGCCCAGAGACACCCTGTACAGCCCCTGGGATACCCTATACAGCCCCAGCATGCTCTATACAGCCCATACACAGCCTGTATAGACCCTGGGATACCTTATATGGCCCCTGGATGCTCTATATGGTCCAGAGATGCCCCATACAGCCCCTGGAATACCCTATAGAGAGTCCAGATGCTCTACATGGCCCAAAGATGCTCCATACAGCCCACAGACAGCCTGTACAGCGCCTGGGATACCCTATACGGCCCCAGGATGCTCTATATGGCTGAGATGCCCCATACAGCTTCTGCAGTGCCCTATACGGCCCCAGGGTGTTCTATACGGCCCAGAGCTGACCCATACAGCCCTTGGGACCCCCTATATGGCCCCTGGGATACTCCAGCTGCCCCTGGAGTCCCCTGTACAGCCCCAGGGTGTCCTATACCCCCCCAGTCATGTCCCATACATCCCCCCAAAAGTCAGTGCTAACCCACGCCCCTATGCAGCACCTGCCATCACATGCACCCTGTAGAACCCCATTCCCACGCAGTCCCAGTCCCTACAGAGCTCCCCCCACCCCAGCACAGGACCCTACAGAAAGCCCTCCCTCCATACATCCTCCTGAGTCCTATAGAGCCCCATTTCCCCCACAACCCTTCCCAACCCCACACGCTGCCCAGGGCCCTATAGCCCCCACCTCCCTACAGCACCTCATCTTCACACCCCGTGCTCATATACACCCTATAGGCCGACACACCGCCCAGGCCCTTATAGAGTCCCCTCCCACACCTCCCCCCACCCCTATAGGCGCCTATAGCCCCCTGCCCCCCCCCCACGTCCCCCTCCTTCCCGGAGCACCCCGCCCCCACACACTCCCTAGGGCCCTACAGAACTCCCCCCTTCAAGGTCCACAAGGCCTCCACCCCCGACAGAGCCCCACAGCCCTGGGCCCCGCCCGCCCCCTACACCCGCCCCGAGCCCCTGTGGATCCCCCAGACCCCTACAGAGCCCCCCCAAACCCCTACAGAGCCCCGCAGACCGCCCCCAATCGGTCCCCATACCGGACCCCCCATCCCCCTCACCGTCGCCCGCGCGCTCGACCGCCTCCGCGCCTCCCTGCGCCCGCGCAGCCCCGCCCCGGCTGTGACGCCAGCGCGGCTGGAGGTTCCCGGCGGGAACCGTCGGCTCGGCCACGCCCCCTCCCCTCTGGCTCCACCTCCTCGCGGAGGGAAGGAGGGGAAGGCCGCGCCCGGGTGGCGCGCGACCGCGACTTGGGGCGCGCGCACTTGCCCCGCCCCCCGCTCCGCAAGCCCCGCCCCCTCCCCAGCCAAGTCGCGGCTTAACCAAACCCCCCCCAAAACAAACGTCGCTTTATTGACCAAAAAGCCGTCCCCCCCGCCCAAAAAAACCCCAACAGAGCTTCGGGGACCCACACCCCCCAGGGGACAGGCACTTGTCACCCCCCTACCCGGGGGGGGGGCGGGGCGGGTTATGGTAGGGCCTCCCAAAACAACGCCTGGGGGGAAACCGAGGCGGGGTGCGGAGGGGGGGGGGGGCCCTTTGGGGGGGGTTCCCTCAGCAGGGTTGGGGGTCCCTTGGGGGGAGCGGGGGACCCTCAACAGCGTTGGGGGGGTCCTGGGTCCCTCAGCAGGATCAGGGTCCCTCAGGAGGGGCTGAGTGTCCCTTGGGGGGGCCCTGGGTCCCTTGGTGGGGTCAGGGGTCCCTCGGGAGGGGGGGGAGGAGGGGCAGGCGTTCTCTGGGGGAGGGTCCCAGGTCCCTTGGTGGGGTCAAGGGTCCCTCAACAGAGTTGGGGGTCCCTTGGCGGGGTCCCAGGTCCCTTGGTGGGGTCAGGAGTCCCTCAGCAGGGTTGGGGGTCCCTCAGAGGGATTGAGTGTCCTTTGGGGGGGTCTGGGGTCCCTTCAGGGAGTCTGGGGTCCCTTGGGGGGTCCTGGGTCTGTCAGCAGGGTCAGTGGTCCCTCAGCAGGGTTGGGGGTCCCTCGGGGGAGGTGGGAGACCCTCCACAGTGTCAGAGATCCCTTGGGGGGGTCCCATGTCCCTCAGCAGGGTTAGGGGTCCCCTGGGGGGGTTGGGGGTCCCTTTGGGGGTCCTGGGTCCCTCAGTAGGGTTGGGGGTCCGTCAGGGGGTCCCAGGTCCCTTAGCAGGATCGGGGTCATTTGGTGGGGTTGGGGGTCCATCGGGGGGGGGGGGGGTCCCTCAGGGGTCCCTTTCCCTCTTGACACGGACGTCCCCGGCCAAAATGGCGGCGATCTCGCCCTGCATGAAGGCCCAGGGGAGGCCGGATCCAGCCAGGGGACATCGGCCCCCGCTGGGACAGTGCACCTCCCCGCCGGCACCCCGTGCCCGGATGGCACGACGGGCGCAGGGGAAACAGAACCGATGCGCTGGCACCGAGGGGCACTGCACGAAATGGGTGTCCTCCAACCGTTGCCGGCACAAACCGCAACACAACATCGGCGACATCAAATCCTCCGCCGGGCGACGAACGCCAGGCGGTTCACCGGGTGAAGTTTCACCCGGCGGGTGCTGCCGGTGCAGTGGCGGTTCATCTGGTTCCGGTGAAGCTTTGCGACGGCGACGTGGCAGTGGCATCGGCGGAGGCAGCAGATACTGCTGTGGCAAGGCTTCGGGAGCCGGCGGGTGGCGGAAGAAGCGGACAGCTTCGGTGAAGAGTTCACCCAGCAGACGCCAATCTCCGCTGCCCTGCCGCTTCTCGTATTCCAGGTACTTGTAGCCAGACGAAATGGCTTTGCCGGGTGCCCGGAGGCAATCCTGGAACATCTGCTTTGCCAGGCCCAGCACGCCGGCATAGACGCTGCCGGAACCGCAGGGGTATTCGGCAAAGAGCTTCAACTCGAACTCAAAGCCGGGCCGGGGCGCGGCGTCGAAGGCGAAGACTCGTCCCACCAATGCATGGTCCTTACGGAAGCGGACGTTGAAGGGAGCACAGCCGGCGAGGGCGGCCAAGCGTTCCCGCACCGCCGGCGGCTTTCCCGGCCAGTCCTCAGCGCGACCGCGCATGGCTTCGCTCAACTCCGCCAAACACTCGACGTCGCGTGGGCGGCATGGCACTGGCACCGATGGCCCATGGCGCTCGGCTGTTGTTTCCCCAGGGCGATTTAGCCCCTCGGCCAGGCGCGGTATCGGCACGGCATCATGGTGCTGGCTTTTGGCGTGGCTGTGCCGGAGGCGACGGGCGGCTTCCAACAACGGTTCGATACGGTCGGCGCCTTCAAAGTTGACGCAGCCGCGGCAAACGGCCTCGCTGAAGTCCCACACCACAGCCCAGGGCATTTTGGGTAGGTCGCACAGGTAACACCACTGCCGCCGCCACGACATGGCGGGGCCGCCGGGACCCTTTCCTCAGTGCAGGCCGCTCCTGCAGGGCTCTCTCTCAGCGGGTACTCCTCGGGGGGGACCCCTGGGTGGGGCCCTCTGTGCAGAAACCCCTCAGAGGGGCCCCTCAGTGGGTCCCCCCTCAGAGTCCCCCCCCCCCAGCAAAGACCCCTCAGAGCCCCCTCGCAGGGTCCCCCCTCAGCTCAGCCCCCCCAAAAGGTCCCCTCAAAGTCCCGTCCCGTCCCCTCCCCAGGGTCGCCCAGAAGGTCCCCTCAGATTGCCCCCCCAGCAAAGACCCCTCAGAGTCCCTTTGGAGGGTCCCACCTCAGCTCAGCCCCCCCAGAACGTCCCCTAAAAGACCCCCCCCAGCAAAGACCCCTCACAGGGTCCCTCCTCAGCTCAGCCCCCCCAGAAGGTCCCCTCAAAGACCCCCCCCCCAGCAAAGACCCCTCACAGGGTCCCCCCTCAGCTCAGCCCCCCCCGAATGTCCCCTCAGAGTCGTGTGTCCCCCCCCCAGCCCCCTCAGAGGGTCCCCCCTTAGCACAACCCCCTCACAGGGTCCCTCCAGAAGGTCCCCTCAGAGCGCCCCGCCCCGCCCCCCCCCCAAGGTCGTGTGTCGTATCCCTCCCCCCCGTTACATACCGAACGCGCGCGCCTTAAAGGGACCGCCTGAGCGCGGCGGGACGGCGGGAGGGACTGGGGGGGGGGGGGGGCAGCGGCCACTGCGCCTGCGCGGGGCGGTGGGCGGCCAGTGCGCCTGCGCAAGGGGCGGGGAGCGAGCCTGCGCCGGTGCACGGGGTTGGGGAGAGGGCACGCATGCGCGCGGGGCTGACAGAGAGGGGCGGGGAAGGAGGGCGTGGCCGCTGGACGGTGTAGGGGCGTGGCCGCCAGCCGTGGGCGTGGCCGCCGGCCGCGTGTATCAGGGGCAGAGCCCACGTGAGCGGCAGCGCCCGCGCGAGGGATCCTGGATCCCCTCCGGCCCCGCCCCTTTGACACCGACCCCGCCCACCAGACACCTCCCTGGGCAAAGCCCCGCTCCCCTCCCGAAGCCCAGTGAAGCGGAGCGCTCCCCCTCCTTAGGCCACGGCCCCCCGCGCTGTCGGGCGGGGGCGGTCCCATCCCTCTCTGGCTCCGCCCCTTCTCCGTCCTCGCCCCGCCCCGCCGCTGCCGGTGCCCCCTGGACCCCCCCCCGACTCCCGTAAGCGGGACCCCCCCCGGAGGCCTCCAGCACCAAGGGCTCCCAGACCGGCGGTGAAGACCCCCGGGACCCCCCCGTCATCCCCGGGACCGGCCCCGGAGCCTCCGGGGGCTCCGGGGGCAGTCCCGGGGATGGCGGGGGGAGCCTATAGGGGCTGGGAGGGGCTGGGGGTATACGGGTCGAGGATGGCCCCGCCCTCGTGGGATTGGCCCCGCCCTCGTTGCTGGGGTCGTTGCCGTGGCAACGGAGGTGGTACCCAGGTGATGGAGCCGTTGCCATGGCACTGTAGTCAGCACGGGGGGGCGGGGCATCGGGTACCCCGCCCCTCCGTGGCTCCGCCCCTCAGTAGTCGCCCCCCCCCCCGATCCCCCCCCCCCCCCCCCCCCCCCCGCTGTCCGTGGTGCTGAACCAGCGCGGCCGCGTCCCGGCGGGGACCCCCCCTCCCCAGCCCCCCATAGCCCCCAGCCCCCCATGGCCCCATAGCCCCCAGCCCCAATAGTTCCCATTGCCCTATAGCCCCAGCCCCCCATAGCCCTCATCCCCATACCCTTCCAAGCCTGCTGTGGCCCCATAATCCTCATCCCATAGCCCCAGCCCACCATAGCCCCCCAGCCCCAATAGTCCCCAGCCCCCCATGGCCCCATAGACCCCAGCCCCATATGGCCCCATGGCCCCTGTTCCCACAGCCCCCAGCCCCATACCCCCCAACTCCACATGGCCCCATAATCCTCATCCCATAGCCCCAGCCCCCCATAGCCCTCAGCCCCCCCATGTCCCCCAGCCCCCCCAGTCCCCACCCCCCACTTAACCCCCCCCCCCCCAGGCCAAGCCAATCGTGCCCAACAGCACGACGATGCTCATCATCAGCAAAGGGGGGGGCGACAGCAAAGACTGTCATGGAGAAATTGGGGGCTTGGGTGCAGCTCAACCAGAAGCCAGAGGGTCTCAAGCTCCAGGAGTGGGTGGTGATGGTCAACGGCAAATCCACCCAGCTCCACGTCACCATCTACATCATCATCCGCAAGATCCAGGAGGATCCACAGAACAACAGTTGTCTCAACGTCAGCTATGCCAACATCACCAGGCTAGTGGCAAACTCCAATCCCACCGGCTCGCCCTACTCCAGCTCCACAGACACCTTGCACTCAACCGCTGCCATCTTGGGTGCGCCTGGCACTTTGGGTGCCTTCACCAGCGCTCCTGGTTTTACCAGCAGCAGGTAAAACCTGGTTTGGCCACGTTTGGCCATCGGCACCACCTTGAACACCTTAGCCAGTTATGGTTACAATGCAGCGGTGTGGCTGGGCTTGGGTTCAGCAGTGGTGGTCACTGGTGTGAATCTGGCAGCAGCCACCAACCTCTTGGCTTCCTATGCGAACGATGCGGTTGCCAGCCTGGTGGTGCCCACCTTTGCCTTGGGTTTGTTGCCCACCACCAATGGTTACTTGGCCCCCGTGGCCACTGCCACCATTCCCTTAGTGGCCACCAGCTCGTTTTTGGCACCTGAGAAGCTGATTGAGGGCACCAAGGAGCTGGTGGAGATCGTGGTGCCAGAGAACGTGGTGGGTGCCATCCTGGGCAAGGGGGGGAAGACCTTGGTGGAGTACCAGGAGCTGACAGGCACCCGGATCCAGATCTCCAAGAAGGGTGACTCCATCCCCGGCACGCGCAACCACAAAGTCACAATCACGGGTCCCCCCCGCTGCCACCCAAGCCACCCAGTATCTCATCAGCCAACATGTCACCTACAAGCAGGGTGTGAGCACCACCAACCTGCCCAAAGTGGGCTAGGGCTGGTCACCCAGTGGCTGGGGTGTCCCATGACCATGGTGGCATCTCCAAAGGTCTCTTGGGTGGTCAACAGCCATGGTTTTGGCACCCAAGGTGTCACCCCAGGAAAGGTGGCATCCCTCCAGCACTCTTGGGTGGCCCCACAGTGTCATCCCAGGGGTGGCATCACCCAGGTATCTGATGGACCATGGGGGGTGGGGGGTGTGACACACCCTTGGGGGGCAGGGCAGCACCCCATGACATGGACGGGGGGCACTGGACGAGTGTTGGGGATATTGGGGACACCCCGCCCCGCCCCTCCCCTTCTTTCTGTACATATTTGCCCAATTTGGGGGTTCTCCCCCCCATTAATAAAACTGATTCGAGGTTCAGTTGCCCCACCCTTGTCTGTGCCCCGCCCCCACCGTCACGTCCTCGCCCCCCGACCCCTACTCATCCCCCAGCCCCAGGGGTCGCCCGTCTTCCATGTCCCCCCACCCCGCCCCCGTCCCCCCGCTTCCGTGCTCGCCGCGGGCATGAATGGAGCTGGGCGTCGCAGTTATCAATGGCGAAGGGGCGGGGCCACGGCGCGATGAATGAAAGAGGGCGGGGCCACCCCGGCGCCGGCGTCGAACTCGCCACTCCTTCCCAGCAGGGGGCGCCACAGGCAAGGGTCGCTCCTCCCCTTCCCAGGGGAAATGACTGACAGCCGCAGCATCCAATGATGCAGCGGAGGTTGGAGGCGGGCTCCGCCTGACAGCCAATAGGAGCGGGAGGCCGGAGGGCAGCAAGAGGGTGCGGGAAGCGGCTAACGGCCTCCTGCGGGGAGGCGGGGCGTAAGGTGACAGGCGGCGGCAGGAGCCAATGAGACGGCGGAACTAGGAGGGACCGGCCAATGGGGCGGGAGCAGGGCTGCCGGGGGGGCGGGGTTGCGGCTGAGGCGACGAAGGAGCGCGGCGGGCGGTGAGTGAACGGGACCGGGGCCGGGTCCCTCGGGCTGTACCCGGGGCCTGCTCCCTCCCTCGGCCCGGTGACCGGCCGGGGGGGGGCCCCTCCGGCCCCCAGCATCCCCCCCCCCGGGCCCGGGCTTCCCCCGGTATCTGCCGCTAAACAGCCCTCCGGGCCCGGGGCCACCCCCGGCACCCCCAGAACAGCCCCCGGCCCTCCCCGGAGTCCCTCAAAACACCCCCCCCAAACCCTGGGCTCCCCCCTCCTTCCCCAAGCAGGCCCCCAGCCCTGGGCTCCCCCCGTATCCCTTTGTGCTCCCTCTACCCCTTCAAGGTCCCCCCCCGCCCCCAAAGCTCTGCTCCCCCAATGCCCTGGGGTCCCCTCCGGTTACCTCCCCTCCTGCCCCCCTCATCAGCATCCCCCCAAAATCTGCTCTTCCCCCCCCCCGCCCAGCAATTCCGCCCCCCCCCATGCACCCACCACCCTAGAATCCACCCCCCCCGGCCCCCAAGCCCCTTGAACCTGGATCGCCTTTCCTAGGCGTGCCCCCTCCCATCTCCTGGGGGTGCCCCCCTGGCTCCCAAGGGTGCCCCCCACCCTGCAGATTCCCCCCCGCCTCCTTTGCAGCACCATGGGAGAGCCACGGTATCTTCAGGCCGACTGCGCCTTCCGGCACGGCGGGCACACTGTCCGGCTGACCCTCGCCCGGTCGGCACTGGAGGTGGAGGTGGAGGCTCACCTCACCGCTGACCAGTGGAGGGGCGAGTTCGATGCCGCCTGTAAGTCTCGGGAGGGACACACACAGACTGAGGAGACCCCCCCCCATGAACGCTGACCAACCAAAGCTCTCCTCTTCCTCGCAGTCATCGAGGACCTGACCCACAAAACGGGGAATTTCAAGCAGTTTGGGATTTTCTGCAGCATGTTGGAGTCGGCACTGATGCAGGTGAGATCAGCGCCACTCCCCCCACCCCATCACCACGGCGTTTCGAGGGGGGGTTCAGCCTCTCCCCCCCCCCAAACTTTTCCCCTCCGCAGAGCAGCGAGTCCGTCAGCCTTGAGCTGCTCACCTACGCTGACCTGGAAACCCTACGTAGTCGGAAAGTGGGGGCAATCACCCGGCCCCCTGCTTCTGCTGCTTCCCCGCTCAGCACCAAGCGTTACCTCATCCTCGTCTACTCCGTTGAGTTTGACAGGTGACATGGAGAGGGGGGGACACAACACACCAGGCGGGGGGACACAGCAGAGGGGACATCACCGTCACCCCACTGCGTGTCCGGTTCCCCCCCACCTCCCCCAGAATCCACTACCCGCTGCCGCTGCCCTACATGGGGAGGCCGGATCCTGCCGCCCTGCGCAAACTGGTGCGGGAGCTGAGGGATGAGCTGGCGCAGCTCCGAGCTCGGCACGGGGAGGATCGCCGAGACGCTGAGATCCGGCGCCTGCGGGATGAGTGAGTGACGTGGGAAGAGCTCAGGAAACCCGTCTTATGGTCAGAGCGCAGGGACCCCCCCCCCAAAAACACGCCCCCGCCACCTCCCACCAGGCTGCAGCAGGCGCTGGAGGAGAAACGGGCGGCAGAAGCGGCACTACGGCGAGAGCCGGATGGTGGGACGGCGACAACAATGGCGCTGCAACGAGCGGCGAGACGTTTGGAGGATGAGTTGTTGCGGGAGAAAGCCCGGCACCAACGTGAACACCGGCAGCTGACTGCCGAGGTGGGTTGCCACCGGTTGGGGGCTGCTGATGCCGCTGGGGCGGGGGGTCACTGGCGGTGTGGTGAACTTTTCCGATCCCCTTCTCCTCGCAGCTGGCGGAGGCGAAGGCGTCAGAGTGGAGGCTGCAGCTCCGGGTGAAGAGCCTGACGGCCGAGTTGGCCTCCTGCAAGAGGGGGTGAGGCCAGGGTGGGGTGCCTGGGGGCCCCCCCCCATGAGCCTGGGGTGCCCCCCCGTGTGTTGTCCCCCCACCTCATGGCACTGGTCCCCTCGGCAGCTGCCGGACGCCCGTCGGCACGGCCCCTCGTTCCCAGGACCGATGTTCTCCATCACGTGCCTGGCCGCCGCGCTCGACATCTCGAGAGAGTCGCGGTGGTAGTCAGGGTCATCCACCAGCGCGGTCCCCATCGCCCGCAGGTAAGGGACACTTGGGGACACATGTGGAGTGTTGTGGAGGCAGGGGACACACATGGGACGGACACAACAGCATTCGCCCCCTCCCTGCCAGGCCCCCGCCCGGCACGTTTCGACCCCACTGCCTTCGTCAGAGCCCGGCAGCGCCGGCAGAAGGAGACCGAGCTGAAAAAGTAAGCGGTGACACCAGGGTTGTCACCGTCCCCTGCCTCCCTCACTGCCTAGGGGGTTGGGGGGGGGGAGCCTCCCTCTGTCCCCCCACCCCTCGCCACTGTCTTCCTTGGGTGCAGCCAGCGGCGCGGGGCGGCTTTTGGCAGCACCAGCCCGGCGAGAAGCCACGGCCGCAGCTCTTCAGGTGAGTGGAGAACACGAGGGGTGGGTGGGGGGCACCCTGGGGTGGGTGGGGGGGCACCCACTGGGTGCTGGGGCTCCTTCTTCCCTAAGCTTGCTTGCTCCCCCCATTTGTCCCTGCAGCCGAAAGCTTCCGGAGCCGGCGCTCGGCAGTGAGCTCCGGCAGTGAAGCTGATGAGCGCTCCGAGCCCCTGCCCCCCAGGTAAGCACCAGGGGGGGTGGGGGCAGGATGCCTGGGTTCCCCAGGGCACCCTGAGCCCCACCCCAGGCACCCCTTAAACCCCCCCCCCCCACTTTGGGCAGGGGCAGGAGGGTGAGCCGTACCCGGAGACCCCTGAGCGCCTCGTCCTCCAACGGCCCCAGCACGGTGAGTGGCTGCCCAGACTCCTGGGACCACCACCTCTCTTTTTGGGGTCCCCCCCTGCACCCCCAAAGCAGGGTGACTGTGGTGGTGGGGGAGACACACATTGGTGCTACCCTACCGCCTCCCTCCACCCCCAGGTCCCTCGCCCGGCTGCCGGCCACAAACCACCCACAGGCAGCTCTGCTGGCAAGCGCCCTGGTAAAGGTGAGCTGCCCCCTGCCCCTGCATTTTTAGAGTGCTCCCCCTGCCAATTCAGGCTTTTTTTACCCTATTTTCCTCTGCCCCCCCTGCAGAGAACCACTACGAGGAGCCCTCGGCCGAGCTGGCCGAGATCGACGCCCGGCTGCAGGCGCTGCAGGAGTACATGGACAGCTTGGACACCCGCACGTGACTCCCCCCCAGGACGCCCGGACCGCCCCCTGGGGACCCCCAGAACCCCCCTAGGGAACATCACCCCCACCCTGTGTCCGCAGGGGGTGACAATGCTGGTGTGGGGCAAGTGTCATCATCTCCTCCCGTCCCCCCCCCAAATAAACCCTTGTGTGGCCCCACAGCATGTCCTGCTTCTTGAGGGGGGGGGCTGTCATGTGTCCCCCCACCACGTCCTGCTGCTGGGGACAGCAGGGACATCACCAGGGGTGGCAGGAGACAGTGCCAGGGCTTGGGGACACCACACTCCTGTCCCACCACTGAGCTCAAGGGCCACTGTGATGTGACACCAGCACCCATGTCACCGTTACCCTGTGTCCCCCCCCCCGCCACGGCCGAACACCCCAGGGTGTCCCTGTCCCCCCTCCGGTGACACCGCTGTCCCCACGGCACTGGCCAAGATCCCAGCTGCAGCAGTGACAACGCCAGGTCTTTATTCGGTTCCGGGTCACACAAAATGGTGGCATTTGGGGACAAAAGTGGCTGGAGCCAAGCCGGGGCCGCAGTTCAGTGATGGTGGCAGCTGGCCACGAGGCCACCGGTGATGACGTCTCCAGAGCACAGAGGTCCTGGGGGGGGCCAGGTGGGCGGTCTCTGTGCCAAAGCCACCATTTGGTGCCACTGTGGCTACACCAGTGATGATGGCACCCCGGAGTGGAGGTCTTTGGGGACAGCGTGGGGTGCCACAGCCACCACGACTGCACCCTCGGGAAGACACTGTGGTGACGATGCCGGTGGCGACCACCCTGCTGCACAGGACACGGTGCAAGTGATGCCATGAGGACATCGGTAATGCTGCACGGATGCCGGTGACGCCATGAGGATGCCGGTGACGCCACGATGATGCCAGTGACGCCACGAGGATTTTGGTGACACCACGAGGACGCCGGTGATGCCACAAGGGCACCGGTGATGCAATGACGATGCTGGTGATGCCATGATGGTGCCAGCGATGCCACGAGGATGCCAGTGACGCCATGAGGATGTTGGTGATGTCACGAGGACACTGCTGCTGCTGGCAACTGCCTGCAGACACTAGGCAGACGATGTCAGCCAGTGATGCTGCTGCCGGTACCGACTGCTGTGCCAGATCCCGGCGGCACCGGTGGTTCCGTCAAGCCGCTGGTCCCGCTCAGAGTGCCGGCAGCTCCCCGCGGATCTCGGGCAGGAGACGGCAGGCGGTGACGATATCGACGGTGGCAGCCACGGCGCGCAGGTCGCGGCGAGCCAGGCGCAGGCAGTGAGCGGCGGCGGCGGCAGTTGCCTGCGCCCGACCCAGGGCCCCCCCCAGCCCCCCCAGGTGCCGGGCGGCGGTGCCGTAGCTTTGCCGTAAGGCGCTGCCCACCGCCCCCCGCAACCGCCCTGAACCTTCCCACAGCCGCTGCTGCAGCAGCGAGGGGCCCCCCTGGCCGCCCCCCCCAAATAGCTGCCGGCTCCTCTGCCGTCGCTGGGGGGAGCTTCGGCCTCTGGCCCCCCCCCTTCTTCTTCCTTCTTCTCTTCCTCCTCCTCTTCTTCGGTCTCGGAGGCTTCACCCGGCACCTTCAGCCCGGCCCCGGGGACACCCCCGGCCGCCCCCGCCAGCAGCTCCGGCTCCGAGTCGCTTTCGGAGGCTTCGCCCGGCACCACCCTGAGGGGGCGGGAGGCGGCCATGGCCTGGGGAGGGGACACATGGGGAGGGAGAGGGGGAGTCAGGGCGGCAGCACCCCCCCCGCCCACCGGCCCCAACCTAGGGGGGGGCGCTCCGGCCTTGGCCCCGGGGTCCTGCAGACTGTCTGCCCCCCTCCTCTGTGCTCAGACAACCCCCGGCGCCCCAGCCCCACGGGGACCCCCAGATCCCCCTCCTCGGCCCCACAGGGACCCCCGCGCCACCCAAACCGCCCCTCCCCAGCCCCACGGCGATTCCAGAGCCCCCCCCCCCCCCGCCCCGAGCCGCAGGGGGACCCCCAGATCCCCCCTCCCCGGCACAACAGGGACCCCCGGGCCCCCGAAACCGTGTGTCCCCCCGCCCCCGGCCCAGCCCCACGGGGACTCCCGCCCCCCCCCCCGGGAGATCTCCCACCTCTTTCCCGGCGCCTCCGCAGGTCACATGACAGGCGGCCCGCGCGAGCGCTGCGTCACGTGACACGCCCGGCCGTTTCCCCGGAAGTGCCCTCACACAACATGGCGGACGGGGCGCTGCCGTGAGGGGAGCTGCGCATGCGCGGGGCGGGGAGGGGGATGGTGCGCACTGCCCCCTAGCGGCAGGAGGAGGGCGGGGAGCGCTGCTGCGGGTGGCGCTTGGGGGGGGCACGGACACGGACACGGACACGGACACGACACCCCTGGGTGTCCCCTGTCCCCAACCCCCATGTCCCCCCAGAGGGAGGCCCCGATGTCCCCACCCTGCCCCAGGGACACGGGGACACGGGGAGAGCTGGTGACTGGTTTAATGGGGGTCCTGCAGGGCGATGGGGGAGACAGCGGGGGCCAGGGACACACACACACAGGCCTGGGGTGGCCCCTGCCCGGAGCGACCCCCTGGCTTTGTCCCCAGCCCTGTGCCCGGAGCCGCCTTGTCCTTGTCGCCACCACGTCCTTGTCCCCACCCCTGTACCCAAAGCCACCATGTCTTTGTCCCCCTTCCCATCATTGTCCCCCATCCCATCACTGTCTCCCTCCCCATTCTTGTCCCCATCCCATCATTGTCCCCGTTCCCATCCCTGTACCCAAAGCCACCACATCCTTGTCCCCATCCCATCCTTGTCCCCATCCCTGCCCTTATCCCTGTGCCCAGAGCCACCATGTCCTTGTCCCCACCTCTGTCTTTGTCCCCATCCCTGTCCTTGTCCCCCTCCCCATCATTGTCCCCATCCCTGTCCTTCTTGTCCCCCACCCTGCCCTTGTCCCCATCACTGTCCCCATCCCTGCCCTTATCCCTGTGCCCAGAGCCACCATGTCCTCATCCCCACATGTCCTCGTCCCTCTCCCTGTCCCCGTCCCCATCCTTGTCCCCATCCCACCCTCATCCCCGTCCCCGAGCTCGGTGCCCGACGGCGGGTGTCCCCAGGATGGGGGGGCGGCTCAGCACGTGACGCAGGCAAGGGTGACGTCCCCGGCCACCTCCAGCTGGTCGATGGTGGCCGGTGGCAGCCGGTGGCTGTAGTCGCAGACGTGGCGCCCGTTCACCCACAGGGCGAAGGCCTGGCTCAGCGGCCGGATCTCCAGCTGGGTGACATGGGGGATGTCACCATGGGGGACAGGGACCCCCAGCCCCCGGGAGCACCCACCCCTGGGGACACCCACCCGGCAGGAGCTGGGTTGGGACTGGGACCAGCTAAGGACTGGGACTGGGACCAGTATCAGGACCAGAAGCAGGACTTGTCCCAGGACCAGCACTGGGAGCAGGATCAGGACTGGGACCAGTACTGGGATGGGGACTGGGACCGGGACCAGGACCGTGTCCTGGGCCAGGACAGGGACTGGGACTAGGACTAGGATCAGGACCAGAGCTGGGACCAGGACAAGGGCTAAGGCCAGGACTAGGATTGGGACAAAGACCAAGACCAAGTCCAGGAGCAGAACCAGGACCGGGGTCAGGACCAGGACCAGGACCAAGACCAAGACTACGTCCAGGACCATGTCCAAGACCAGGACCGGGACCGGGACTGGAACCACGACCACGTCCAGGTCCAGAACCAAGACTAGGACCGGGACGGGGACTGGGATGACACCCAGGACCAGGACCAGGACTGGGACCACAGCTGGGGCCAGGCCTAGAGCCAGGCGCAGGTGGTGTCTCACCTGGAAGGGCTGCCCGCGCTGGAAGGGCATGGGGCCGGTGGTGTGCCGCTCCTCGGGCCCCCAGGACCCGTGCTGGCGTGTGTTGCGCACCAGCGCGGCCTCGCGCAGGCGGGGGTTGATGTGCAGCACCAGGTCCCCCGAGGCGCTGCTCCACAGGTTGGCGTGGAACCTGCGGCCGGGGGCACCCGTCCGGCACCCACCACCCACCCCTGGACCCCCCCAGCATCCAGCACTCAGCCCTGGACCCATCCGGCACCCAGCCCTGAACCCCCGCCCCCAGCACCCAGACCTGGACCCCCCCTCAGCATCCAGACATGGACCCCCCCCCCCCCGAACATCCAGCACCCAGCCCTGGACTCCCAGGGACCCCAAATCCTGCAACATCCTTACCCCCTGGAACACCCTGAACCCCCACCTGCAACCCCCTAAACCCCCCCCCAGCCCCCTGACCTCCTGCAGCCCCCTGCCCCGCCACAGCAGCCCCCTGACCCCCCCCATCAGCACCCTCACTTGCCACAGCACCCTGAACCCCCACATCAGCACCCTGACCCCCCCCCAGCCCCCTGACCTCCTGCAGACCCCTGCCCCCCCAGCAGCCCCCTGCCCCCCCACCCCCAGCACCCTGACCTGTTGGCATTGGGGTGGACGGTGCCCACAATGGTGATGGGCTGGATCAGGCCCGAGGGTCCCTTGCTCAGCGCCATGTGGAAGGGGACCACCTGCGGGGACACTCATCAGTCCCCAGGCACCCCCCACCCACCGTCACCCACCATCACCCCACTGTCACCCTGCGCTCACCGGGTTGCTGACGATCACCGGCGTGTTGGGCTGTGGGGAGAGGAGAGTGGGTGCGGGGGGGGCAGTGGGGGTGGCCCCTGGGTCACCCCTGGCACCCATGGGTGCCCCCAACTGAGCCCTGCTGGGTGCTGAGCACTGTGGGCTTGGTGGGAGAGTCAGGGTGCTCACACACGCCTCTGCGCCCACCCGTGGGTGCTCACAAGTGCCTGTGCAACCCACTCGTGGGTGCTCACACACGCCTCTGCGCCCACCCGTGGGTGCTCACACACCCCTGTGCACCCACCCGTGGGTGCCCACAGGCACCCATGCACGCACCCGTGGGTGCTCGCACACACCCGTACACCCAAACACCCACCTCCCCATAGACCCTCATGTGCCCCCCCCCCCATGGCACGCCACATGGGCTGACCCCAGGGTGCCCCAGCACCCTGACCCCCCCCCCCCGACCCCCCCCCGCACTCACGGGTGTCACCGGACCCGGCAGTGCCGGCACCCCGGCTCCTGCAGCTGCGTGCTGGGGGAGCAGAGGGACACGGAGTTGGGGACGGGGCCACCGCGGCACGGGGACGTCATCCACTGCTGACCCCCACCCCTGCATGTCCCCTCACACCCCGGGTGTCCCCAATCCTCCCTGGATGTCCCCATCTCCCGGGGTCCCCAAGTCCCCCAGAGGTCCCTGACCCCACGGATGTCCCCAAGTCCTGGGTGTCCCCAACCCCCTCAGACATACCCAAGGAGGTCTCTGTGTGTGTGTCCCCCCCCCCCCCCCGGCAGATGTCCCCAACCCCCCAGGGTCCCCAACCTCCATGAGACGTCCATGTCGCCATGGATATCTCTGACCATCCATGGATGTCCCCAACCTCCTGGGGTCCCTGATGCCCCCAGATGTCCCCAACTCCCTAGATGTCCCCAACCCCCTTAGATCTGTCTCCCCCTGGATGTCCCCCACCTCCTGGCATCCCCGATCCCCCAAGATATCCCCAACCCCTGGATGTCTCTGACCTCTGGATGTCCCCAAACTCCTGGGGTCCCCAATGCCCCCAACCCCATGGATGTCCCCAACCCCATGGATGTCCCCAAACTCCTGGGGTCCCCGATGCCCCCCACCCCCTGGATGCCCCACCGGGGGGGGGGTGTCTGGGGGTGCTCACAGGGCCGGTGAAGGTGATGCAGGTGAGGGTGACATCACCGGTGACCTCGAGGGCCTGGACGCTGGCGAGGGGCAGGCGGTGCAGGAACTCCAGGGTGTGCTGTCCGTTCACTGCCACCTGCAGGACAGACGGACAGAGGGACGGAGGGACATCGGGGGCGGTGGGAGGGCAAGGGGACACACCCAGGAGCAGGGCTGTGCCCACCACGGGGGTCTGGGCACCCCTAGCTGGGGGGGTCTGAGCACCCATAGCTGGGGGTCTGAGCACCCATAGCTGGGGGGGGTCTGAGCACCCGTAGGTGGGGGTCGAGCACCCATAGCTGGGGGGGGTCTGAGCACCCATAGGTGGGGGGGAACTGAGCACCCATAGCTGGGGGTCTGAGCACCCATAGCTGGGGGTCTGGGGTCTGAGCACCCATAGTTGGGGGGGCTGAGCACCCATAGCTGGGGCCTGAGCACCCATAGCTGGGGGTCTGGGGTCTGAGCACCCATAGCTGGGGCCTGAGCACCCATAGCTGGGGGTCTGAGCACCCATAGCTGGGGGTCTGGGGTCTGAGCACCCATAGCTGGGGGGGCCTGAGCACCCATAGCTGGGGGTCTCACCTGGTAGCCATGCTCCTGGGTGCTGATGATGAGCTCAAGGGCCCCCCCGGGGGAGAGGCGGGGGATGGTGCAGCGTTCCTCGGACCCCCACAGCCCCCCCCGCCGCGCGGTGCAGACCAGCACCGGCCCCCCCCACGAAACTGGATTTCAGCTGGAGGGCGACGTCGTCCCCCGCGCACCGCAGGGCCACCGTGAACCTGCCACACCGGCACCCATGGGTGGGGGCACCCAGCACCCTCCACCACCCCCTTAGGTGGGGGGGCACCCCAATAAACCACCCCATGCGTGGGGGGGCCCCCCCCATGGGTTGGGAGGCACCCTCCTGCATACCCCCCAGCTTGGGGACAACCCCAGTTTAGGGGGCACCCTCCTAGTTTGGGGGCACCCTCCCAGCACCCCACTCCCAGATTGGGGACACCCCCCCCCCCCCCATTTGGCCCCCCCCCCCCCCCACTTTAGCGGGCACCCTCCCAATTTGGGGACACCCACACCCTCCAGTTTAGGGGGCACTCTCCCAGCTTAGGGGACACCTCCCCTTCCCAGTTTAGTGGTCACCCTCCCAGTTTCAGGGTCACCCTCCCAGTTTGGGGGTACCCCGCCACCCCCCCCACCCCCCCCGGGTTTGGGTCCCACCCCCCAGTTTAGGGACACCCCCCCCTCCCCAGTTTAGTGGTCACCCTCCCAGTTCGGGGGTATGCCCCCAGTTTGGGGGTACCCCCCCACCTCCCTGGTTTGGAACCCCCCCCCCGGTTTGGGTCCCAGCCCCCCAGTTTGGGGGCACCCTCCCCCTTCCATGCCCCCCCCCCCCCAACCTTTGCCCTTCCCCATGGTACCCAGCCAGCTTTGGGGTGGCAGCTGCTGGGGTGGGGCATTGGGTGATACTGGGGGTGTACTGGGCGATATTGGGGGGGGGGGCTACCCACCTCTTTTCCTGGGGCTGGACCCGCCCCTGGATTATCACCATCCTTCCCCCACTCAGCCCCCCAAAAATGTATCCCAGGAAGGGGATGCTCTGGATGGGCACAAGGACGGGGGGGACACGTTGGCCCCCGGGGGTGACGACACAACACCGAGGCCAGATGTTACTGCTGGGGCCCCCCCATGGCCCCCCCAGCCCCATGCAGCACCCTGTTCTATATACCCCCCCCTTAGTCCCATATAGACCCTTCAGGCTTATACGGTCACCCCTACCCCCATAGGGTCTCCCCTGGCCCCATAGAATACCCTGGGCCCCATAGGGTCCCCCCAGCCCTATAGAATCCCCCCTGGCCCCATAGGCTCCCCCCATATGGTCTCCCCTGGCCCCATAGGATCCTCCCAACCCCATAGTGTCCCCCCATAGGGTCTCCCCTGGCCCCATAGGATCCCCCCAACCCCATAGGGTCTCCCTGGCCCCATATAGCTCCTCTGGACCCATATACCACCTTCCCCCCTCCCGCCCCACCTCGGCCCTATAGACCCCATAGGGCCCCACTCACTGGGTTGATGATGGGAGGCTGGGGGTCCATGGTGGCTGCTGGTCTGGGGGTCCCTGGGTGGGGGGGTCCCTGGGTGCTGCTGATCCCTGGCTGTGGGGTCCCTGGGTGCTGGTGATCCCACGGGCGGGCGCAGTCCGTCCCTCGTGAGCTCTGTCCTCCCCCACTCTCACTTTCATTTCTCCATGGTGGCACCTGCACAGAGGGTGGCACCGTCACCCTTGTCCCCATGGGGACCCACCAGCCACCTGTGTCCCCACGTCCCCACCGGGACCCACCAGCCACCCCAACTCCGTGTCCCCACGTCCCCACGGGCACCCACCTGCCACCCGTGTCCTCATGTCCTCTCCTTGTCCCCACATCCCTGTCTCCCACATCCGTGTCCCCCGTGTCCCCTCCTTGTCCCCATGTCCCTGCAACCCTGTCCCCCCCCCACACCATCTTCCATGCCCCCCATGTCCCCTGGATGGGCGGGGGTGTGTGGGCAGAGCTGGTTTTGGGGTGGAAAATCCCAATTTTGGTGGCAGGGTGGGTGGCCAGCCAGTGTCACCAATTCTGGTGGCCAGCCAGTGTCACTGGTGCTGGTGGCCAGCAGATGCCATCTGTGCCCGGGCCAGCAGGTTCCTCTGGCAGGAGCCACCAGCCACAGGAAATGGCAATGTCACGGTGATGGCAGGGTGATGTCACAGTGATGATGGTATGGCCATGTCACTGGCAGCGGCTGTCCCCTCAGCTCTGCCTGTGGCTGCTGGCTCCTGACCCTGCCTGATGGGGTGTCCCCATGTTCCCACACCCCCATGTCCCTTTCACCCCCCATGTCCCCCTGTCCCCTGCCACCCAAATGTCCCCCCCATCCCCTGCATCCCCCATGTCCTCCTGTCCCCGGCATCCCAAATGTCCCCCCATGTCCCCGCATCCCCGCATATCCCCTGCATCCCTGATGTCCCCCATGTTCCTTGTGTCCCCCTGTCCCCTGCATCCCTGATGTCCCCCCATGTCCCTGCATCCCTGATGTCCCCCCATGTTCCTTGTGTCCCCCTGTCCCCTGCATCCCTGATGTCCCCCATGTCCCTGCACCCCCCATGTCCCCCCTTCCCTGCATCCCCATATCCCCTCTGCCCCCCTCATCCTCTTCCTGAGCCATCTCCTTCCCCCCCCTCCAGTCACCAGCAGGATCGTCCCATCCCAACCCACACCCCAATCCCTCCATGGGGCTGGATCTGACCGGGCGTTGCTGGGCCCTGACTCAGGAGAAGCTCCTGCCAGCACAGCCGGAATTTCTGCCTGATCCACACCTAATTATTTCCTCCCCAACCAAGCAGTGGCAGGGCCGGATCCTGACCCCCCTTCCGCATAAATCCAGCGGTGAGCTGGTGCCAGGGACCGATGTGGCCGGAGGCAGACAGGGATGGAGCCAGAGGCGTTGTCTGGGGTAGGACGGGGATGGGGACAGGGCGGGATGAGGCCCCAGGGTGGGGGGGTGGTGGCCATGGGATGGCTTGGGGGGGGTGCTGGGGGGTGGAGAGGTTGCGGAGGCCCAGCCAGTGACCCTAGCCCAGCCACCAGTGTCCCCAGTATAGGCTGAGCTAAGATCACCAGTATCCCCAGTATAGGCTGGGCTATAGTGACCAGTGTCGCCTGTATAGACTGTCCCTCTATCCCCAGTACAGCCTGGGCTATGGTCACTGGTGTCCCCAGTATGGGCTGTCCCAGTGTCTTCAGTATAGGCTGGCCCATGGTCACCAGTATCCCCAGTAGAGGCTGGCCCATGGTCACTGGTGTCCCCAGTCCTGGCTGACCCTGTGCCCCTTGTACAGGCTCTTCCAGAGTCCCCAGTTCAGGATGTCCCAGTGCTCCCACTCCAGGCTTCTCCATGACCACCAGTGCTCCCAGTCCAGCCTGCCCCCAGTCCAGGCTTCCCCATGGGCTCCAGTGCTCCCAGTCCAGGCTGGCTCCTGCTCCCCAGTGTCCCCAGCACCAGCTGCAGCCTGGCCCCCAGTATCCAGCAGGCCAGTTTGTCCTGGTTAGTCCCCATCATCCCACTCCAGTCTGGCCCAGTCCAGCCCAGTCTGTCCTCACACCCCTCCCAGACCCCCCCCCCCGTCACCCAGGTCCCCCCCCATTGTCCCCAAAGCGGCACCCGGGGAGGGGACATGGGGTCCCTGAGGCCCTTGGGGACAAGGACGGGGTCATCCTCAAAACCAACCCAAGACCACGAGGTGGCTCTGATCCCATGTCCCTGTGTCCCCACGTCCCCGGGGTGTGCAGCAGCGGGTGCCACTTGTCCCTCCATCCGGCAGGGTGCCTGCTCGCTGGTGTGTGGGGGGGCCCTGGCAGGACCTCCGGGGTGCCACGAGGAGCAGCTGGCCTGCCTGGGCCCAGGGGGGGATGCCTGCGCCTGCCGCGACGGCGCCTTCGTGGAGGTGGAGACCGGGGAGCACCAAGGTACGGGGGTACGGGAGGCACCCGAGGGGATGGGGGCAGCCAGGGGGGACTGGGCCCTCCTGTCCTGCCTGGCCATCCCTTCCCATCCCATCCTGTCCCATCCCATCCTGTCCCATCCCATCCCCATCCCATCCCATCCTGAATCAATCCCATCCCACCCCATCCCAAACCCATTCCATCCCCATCCCATCGCCATCCTGTCCTGTCCCAACCCAAATCAATCCCATTCCCATCCCATCCTCATCCCATCCTACCCCATCCCCATCCTGTCCTGCCCCATCCTGTCCCATCCCCATCCCATGCCAAATCAATCCCATCCCATCCCACCCCATTCCATGCCACCCAATCCAACCCCATCCCATCCCATCCCATCCCACCCCATCCCCATCCCATCCCATCCCAGGGTCCTGGCACCCATCAGTGCCACTTCCCCCAGCATTAATTATCCCCACCCTTAATTACAGCCTCAGCCAATTGGGCTCCCCCCCCCCAGATTTGGGGTCTCCATTATTGCAGCACCCATGTCCCCATGGGGGGGGGGGGGGGGGTTGGGCTCCCCGGTGCCTGCAGACATTGGGGGGGGCAGGGGGGACACAAGGTCACCCCAACTGTCCCCTTCCCGGTCCCCAGAGGCGCTGACGGAGGATGACATCTACTGCCGCTGCCTCTCCAAGACACTGTGCCACATGGCCACCCCTGTCACCGTCAGCTTCTACGCCCCCTGCAGCCACCGCCTCGACTCCCTGCTGCACAAGGTCACCAGTGGGTGTGGGGACATGGGGACACCATGGGTCACCCCCCCCCCCCCCCCCCTGGACCCTCCCAGACACCCCCAGCCTGGTGCTGGGGGTCCCCATGGTACCAGCATTCCGCCTGTTTGCACCCCGGCTTTGAGGTCTCTGTTGCTTGTCCTGCCACCCCATCATTTTCTTCTATGGATTTGGGGTCCCCCATTGCACCAGCACCCACCCCACCCCATCCGACCGCATCCGACCGCATCCCACCGCATCCCATCCCATCCCATCCCATCCCATCCCATTTCTCCCCTGGATTTGAAGTCCCTCTTGCATGAGCACCCATCCCACGTCTCCTTACTTTTGGGGTCCCCATTGCACCAGCACCCATCCCATGCCACCCCACCCCATTTCTCCCCCACCATTGGGTTCCCCCATTTGCCCCCCCCCCCCCTCCCCAAAAGCTGGGGGCACCTTCACCCCCTGGTCCCTCACCCCCGTCCCCATCCCCCCCCCCTCCTCAGGCTTCATGCAGGAGGAGATGGTGCAGCAGGAAGAGGCTGAGCTGCGCCGGAGCCACCAGAAGCCGCATAGCCCTGAGGGTTGGGGGTTGCTCCTGGTCCTCTGGTATTTGGCCTTCTACAAGCCCGTCATCACCGAGGGCCACCTGAGGAGGAAGAACATCAAGTTCATCTTCATCTGCTTCAGCGCCTGGCAGTATGCTGGCTGCGACAAACTCTGGGCCGGTTTGGTCACCACCCTCTGCAACAGCATCTGCCACCATTTTGGAGCTCTGCCCCTCAGCGTCTACCACGTCACAGGCACCCGACCCCACTTCGCCTCCGGCTTCAGCCAAAAAGAGTGGGTCCTCAAGAAGGGCACCTGCCTCAAGCTTTGGGGGATGCTCTTTGTCCTGGCCACTGGCCTCAGCATCCTCCTGGTAGCCCTCTTGGTGCCCAGCATCAAGGACCACCATGCCTTGAAGGTGGTGGGCAGCGCCGTCACCTCACTCTCCGGTTCCAGTTTGGTTTTGGGAGCTTTGTCCATCCTGAAGAACCTGTTGGTTAGTGAGAAGCAGAAGATTGAGCGGTTGACCAACAGCAAGAGGTTCACCAGTCAGCTGGGCTTCATGAGCAAGGTGCGCAATGAGGTGGAGGTGCTGGTCAACTTTTTGGCCTTCATGGAGATCTTTGAATGCCGACAGCTCCGCATGGTGCTGGAGATCACCAGCCTGGACATCTGCTACCCGGAGAAGGTGGCCGGCGTCCTCAATGCCATGAACACCTTGCTCTCCGATGCCAACACCCCCTTCATCTTCATCTTGGCCATGGACCCCAGCATCATCGTCCCCTGCCTGGAGCAGACCAGCTGCATGAAGGGTCTTGCCGACAACAGTTACCTCTACCTCAACCAGATGGTGACGTTGCCCTTCTCCATCCCCAAGATGGGTGCCCGCTCCCACCTGCAATGCCTGGAAGCTGCCATCCAAACGCGAGAGGACCTCACGTACCGCATCATCACCAGCAACGTGGAACGCCGCCGAGCCAAGTGCCAGGGCATCCCGGTGGTTCCCAGCCAGTGGGAAGTGGACGCTGAAGCCATCCGCTGCATCCACAAAGCTTTCCGCTGCCTCCACAACAGCGCTGATGCTCTCGCCCATTACCTCCCCACCAACAGTGCCCACGTCCACTGCATTGTCAACACCATCCCCATCACCCTACGGCTCCTCCTGCACCTCACCGGCACCCCCAACACCCCCTCGCCCCGCGCTGCCACTGCTTGGGTAGTGTTGGCTGACCAGTGGCCATGCTGACTGAGCTGGGCGCTGCAGTGCCTGGAAGATGCTTGGCAGAGCTGGCCGGCACTGAATTTTGGCACACAATCTTTGTGGAGCATCTTCCAGGAGAATGTGGGGGAACTGAGCGCCCTGCGGCAGCCGTTGCACAATGTCCCCAGCCTGGACGAGGACCCTGAGCTTTTCCAGACCTTCCTCGCCTGCGACTTCCCCTTCACCACCCGTGATGCACATGCCTTCCTCGGCGTCACTGTCAACCTGGACCACTCCATCCGGCACAAGATGGGGCTCCTACGTGGCCTCAACTGCTTGCAGAAAGCTGCCACTGCCCCGGTGTCTTGCAGTGTCCAGTGTCCCCACCCCAAGTGATGGGTGACACCGGCATCAGGTCTCCAGGTGATACCTCTGGCCATGGGGTCCCCAAAATAGGCTCAGACATCAGTGACACCAGGGTGTCCCCGTGGTCGGTGGCCTGATGATGCCCATGACCCATTGGCCTCCCCTGGCTTATTTTGGAACCTGTTTGGGGACAGGGATGGGGACAATTCCAGTCCCCCCATCCCTCCTCCAAGAAAAGACACTTGCAGGGGGTGAAAATGCCACCAGAGGATGGAACTGGGGTGACTGGGAGAGACTGGGAGGCACTGGGAGAGACTGGAGGGGACTAGGGGAGACCTGAGATGACCCAGGGGGTTTCTGGGGGCGGGTGTCCCTGCCATCCCATGGACCCCCGGCATCTGGGTGACCTTCACCCCCCCATGCCTGGGACCCCAGCACCCACTACCACCCCCCCTTTGGGAACCATTCCCAGGTGAGTGGGTCCCTGGGGGGGGGATATGGGGGGGACCCCCAACAAGCAGCTGCTGGCATACCAGGGTGGGCCCAAAGCGGGGACATCCCCAAGCCACATCCCCTGGGAACTCCTGGTGAAGCCCTCCCAGGACCACTGGGCTCATCCCATAATAAACCAGTTAAACCTCCCACTCCATGTCTTGGCTTAAATACGCTTTTTGGGGGTCCTGCATCCTCCTTGGGGGGGGTCTTGGGGGGCCAAGGGGCTGGAAAAAGCAATAAGGGGGTGCCAATTTTGGGGGGAAATCAGCCCAAATCACCACTGGGAGGGATGCCGATGGCGCGGGGGGGACGACACACGGACAACCAGCACATTGTCAGCATTAATTAATCACCGAAGAGTGTCCCGCTGGCATCTCCCACCCGCTCTGAAAATCCTCCTCAGGGGTTTTTTTTCGGGGTGTGGGGGTGTGGTTTAATCACTGAATTTACTTCATAAATGCCCCCAAAAGTTGATTTTTGAGGCAGGATGACCCAAATGCTGCCCGTAAGGTACCAAAAGACATGGGGGGGAGTGGTGGTGGGGAGTCGGTGATGAATGCAGATCTCGTTTAATAGAAAACAGCGTTAACAAAAATACACGACAGAAAGAAATGACAAACACCAGCAGATTGATGGCCGCCAGCCCCCAGCCATAGTGTCAGCACCGCAGCAGCCCCCCCTCATCCCAGTCTCCCCACCATGGCCTCCCCCAGTGCTCCCTGATAGATTTATTGCACTTAAGAAAGAAAAGCGACGCGACCTCTTCCCCCCCTTCCTCGGTGGCAATGCTGGGCAGGACACCCCCCCCGTGCCCTCCCAAATTCACACCCTCCCTGAGAAAACTGCCCGCCGGGCCCGGAGGGGTTCGGCCGGCCCTGGGGAGCCCAGGGAGGTGGGGTTTTTTTGGGGACGGGGGGCCCCCCCCAAGTGTCACTGCCAGCAGTCGCCCACCCTATGCCAGCAGTTTTTTTTCCCTGGGGGGATCCCCAGGGTGGGAAGTCGGATCAAAGAGGATGCCAAAGGACCAGTTCCTGTCACCGTGTCAGGTTCCCACCCTTAGATCACCCCCCTCAAAAAAAAAGGGGGGGGAGGGTTCCCCACTTTGCCGGGAAGACGCCGTGCCGGCACAGCCGGCTGCAAGGAAGGGGCTTGTGTCCTGGCAGCCCCCAGGCTGCTCCTCTCCCAGCCTCAGCCCCTCAGGAAGCGACAGCCCCCAGGGTTGGGGTTTGCATGGCGGCGGGGGGGCTCCACCAATGCTGCTTTTTTTTGTGTTTCTGGTTGTATTATTTTTTTTTTTTTTCAGCAGCCCCAGAGCAGGAGTTCAGTTGCAGGTTAGCCCAGAAGGAATTAATTAATTCTAACACCATCCTCTAAATCCCCACCCAGTAATTTTGCAGCTGATGATAAATATATACCGAGAACAAACAAACAAACAAACAAAAAAATGAAATTAAAAATAAATAACCATTGCGGCTGTGGATACAGCCTGTCCTGGGTATCTTTAGTGAGAGACGTTCTCCCGTGGGCGACAGCAGCCCGATGGCGCAGCCCTCCATCCTCCTCCCAGCACATGCTGCCAGCGTCTCGGTCCCTGTAGTGTGTGGTTTGAATTTCTCAGTGGGACTGATGCTGTGCCACCTTCACCCCTGCACGGGATCTCCTCCTCGGAGAAAGATAGAAAAAGAAAAGGCGAAGGCATCAGGTAGTGTCCAGCGAGGGCAGGGACGGCTGGGAACAGCGACATCCCCGTCTGGGTCATTTTTCTCTGCTCTCCTTCCCTTCCCTCCATCACCCTGGGGACACAGCAGGGTCCCTCTGCTCAGGGGAGGCGAATCGGGTCCCTGGGGAAGAGAGTCCGGGAGCAGGAAACAACTGTTTTGGGGAAAAAGAAAATTTGAATATAACCCTTTGTCCTGAAGTCCGAGGTTGGTTTCTTAAATCGTTGTGTGGAGTGGGAAGAGAATGAAGCTACGCCAGAGCCTCCCCTCGATGCCGAGTGTCCCCGAGAACCTGCAAGAGAGAGGAGAGAGAGAGCGACAACGGGGTCCCCGGACCTCCGGGACGCTCCTGGGGCTGTCCCCAACCCCTGTCCCCGCTCACCTGGGGTCACAGGGGCTCCTGCCCCGCATCCTGGCTGGCCTCGAGGAGCAGTTCCTCCAGCTCCTGCTCGTTCTTGGAGCAGCTCAGCTCTGCAAGCAAATGGCTCACCATTTCCTTCCCCTGCTCGCCTTCCCGGTTTCCCATCCCCCCCCCTCCCCAAAAACTGCGTTAGCGGTTAGCCCGACCGCTAACGAAGAGGCTCAACGAGCTTCCCACAGGGCTCGTTAACTTCACCTCGTTCGGGAGCCTAATTAAGGAGCGCTTCAAAGAACGAAGCTCAGCGAGATTCTCTTCGGGTTAAAACTTCCTCGGGAAAAGCCCCCCCCAACCACAAATTACCACACCCGCAGGCACATCAGGAAAGAAGAAGGGGATTTAAAGTCCCAGGAAGATGCCGGCACGGGGAACGGCTCTACACTCCTCCCGGGCTCCACCACACTCGATTTTGGGAGAGAGCGGCCGGAGGGAGGCTCTGGGGATTGGGGGGGAGTTCAGGTTTTGGAGCTCTTACCGTGCTCGGCAGCACAGCTCCCCATTTTGCCATCGCCATCTGAGGATGCCTCCGGCAGTGCTCGCACAAAATCCATCTTCAGCCCGTTGGGGAGGGGAGTGTTGCGGGCCAAGCTCTCGCAGACCGCAGGGTCACCCTGCTCAGGGTCGGAACCGATGCTCAGCATTGCTGGCAGGGCTGCCAAGCCAGCAGCAGATTCAGGAACTGTTCCGTTTGCCCAGGGTGCCAGGAGTTCAGGTTTTGTGGCCGGAGCCAGGTTCTGGGACTCAACGGATTTCGCGACAGCAGTGGTGTCCTCCTGTGGGCACACAGCATTGGCAGCTCGCTCCGGCAGGCTCTCCACTCGCGTCACCACGAAGATTTTATGGCCTCGCCCAGGACTGGAAACCGAAATCCTTCTCTCATTTCCCTGGGAGGGTGCGGAGGCTGGAGAGATGGCAGGACTCCCCATGCCAGCATCACGCTGCGATTCCTCGGCGATGTGCAGGGGGGGCAGCTGATCCCTCGGCTTCTCCGGGGACAGCTGCGGCTGGGGTGCGGTAGCACTGTCAGTGGAGTCGGGGCTTTTCGGCAGCATTTCACTCAAGTCCATCGTCTCTAACCCAGCGTCCGCCTCCTCATCCGTGTCCGAATCAGAGTCCATCATGTTGTTTCCATCATCGCCGTCCTCCGCTGACTCCGTGTCCACATTCTCTGAGGCCGTCAGGGTCTCCCCGGCTTCTTCCCCCTCTTCCGGAGCAGAGGTAGCACTGCCGTCTCGGCCGTCCTCTGCCGGATCCTCCTCCAGAGGCTCCGTCACGGTGATCTCCGGCATCGAGGCCGACTGCTGCAGCTTCTGTTCCTTCTCCTCCTTCTCTTTGGCCAGGATGAAGTTGCGCTTGCAGCCATTCTGGATCTCGGCCAGGAGAGCCTTCTGGGTTTCGATGAAACTTTTGACCTGCGAGGGAAGAGAAACCATCGGTCATTTGGAACGTTTGAAAATCAGCCGTCTGAGAACAATTGCCTCCACGTTTATTTTCCAGCCAGGCACATTGTAACACCATGGTTTTTAACTCCACCCTTGATATTTCCCCAAGAAACAATTAAATCGCCTGAGAATTGAGTTCCCCAAGAGCTTCTTCTCAAAGCAATCGCTGCCAGGATCGTGGGATTCCCATCCCGGGGGGATGCTCAACACTCAACGGAGCAGGACCCTGAGCGATGGGTGCTGGCTGGTCCAGAGACCTCCAGAAATTTTCCATGGTGTCGGGGCACGTTCAGCACACCCTCAGGGCTGCCAGCCGGGAAGCAGCCCTTATCCTACAGGCCAACCTTTGCACAAAACCACGTGGCCACAGGCTGGGCAGGAATTAATTTCAGCTGAAAACCAGGAAAATGGCAGAGCCAAGCGGAAGCCCAGAGGCGTCACCCTCGAGGATGGCATTTTCCTGCCGGGGGGGGCTCAACGTGACCCCCTGAAAAGGCAAAAGGGGGGGCAGGTGAGTGGGTGCGTTACCTACCGACTCCTTCTTGGGCTCCCTGTCCAAGTCGAGGCGCAGCAGTGAGTGGTTGACCTTCAGAGCCAGCGACAACGCCATGAGGCCACCCGTCTTGATCTCATTCTCTCGCAGGTCCAGGCGAAGGAGCCGCGGGCTCTCCGCGATGAATTCCGCCACTGCCACAGCACCTGCGAGGGACGGGAGAGCCGCCGGTGATGGTGACGAATAAGCTGTGAAACCGCCGGTCCGCTGACGGTGCTCCTCGGGGTTGTGTCTAGCAGAGCTTGGTATTTTGGGAGGGACGGGGGATGTCAGCGGGAGTTGGGTGCCAGCTCCCAGGCACCCTGCGTGCTCAGAAAAAAGGTTTCCGTGGGGTGTAGAAGATGCCAGAGGCATCGAACCCCATGGAGTGAGGTGGCCCTGGACAGGCTGACTGCGGCATTTTGGTTAGAGCCATGCTGTGTCCCCTGCCTGAGACCCCACACAGCCACAGGGCTGAGCCGAGCCAGACCAAGGCACCTTCTCAAGGACCAGAGTGGACCCCGCGCACTGCTCTAAGAGCAAGGGAAGCTCTGCAGAGCCTAAAGAGCTTTTGGTGGGTGAGCCACCAGGTGAACCGGGGCCGCAGTCGGCACAGCTGGCGAGCGCCAGCCTCCGCTCACCTTCGCAGGTCAGTTTGGTGGACGCCAAGCCCAGGCGAAGGACAGAGCGGTTCCCGATCAGCCCATTCTTCAGGTTGCGGATGCCTTCGTTCCCAATGGGATTGTGGCCCAGGTTCAAGGTCTCCAGGCTCTGCGTGTGAGGCTGCGGATACCCCAGGGAAAAAACAGCTCGAGGCAGACGGGACAGCGGGTCCGTCTCAAACCCGAGTGGGTTTAATTCACGGCTGTTCCTCTAATCACACCGCCGAGCCCAGGGACACCCGAGCAGCAGTAGAGGAGGGGGGGACAAGGGACAGGTTCTCCTCCAATGCAGCAGCCGGGGGCACGTTGTGCCAGTATACTCCCACTGCTGCCCAGATCCAAGCCCGACGGTCACGGGAGAGACGTCTCTCCAGGAGCAAAGCTGAATGCCCGACAGTAAGCTGTCACCCCCAGGAAGGTGCCGAGATCTACTCACCAGCGTCATCCCCAGATAGGCCATGCCGGTGTGAGTCAGCTGGTTGTTCCACAAAACCAGAGTGACCAGCCCTTTCCGCTGCTCCTTCAGCCCTTCACAGATGTATGCCAAGCCTAGAAAAACAGCCAGGGGGGTCAGCCCTCCCCTGCTGGCATGGATCCTGCTGGCTCTAAAAGCGCTTTCCTTGCTTCCTCCGATCCATCCCTCTGCTCAGGCGCTGCCCAATCCTGGCCAGGACGGACAGCGATGGAGAAAAACCACAGCATCGTTACGCCAAGCTCCGGCACTAGCAGCGTCTCCGAACACCGTCCTCCCTCCAAACCCCTTCCCCCAGCTGCTCGATTTGTCCTCAGCTGCAGACGAAATGCCTCACTCCCGTGTGCGCAAACAGGCAATTAAACCTCTCGGCGTATAAAATTAATTAGCACTATGCCTTTGGAGCAGCAGGGTACAAAAACCCCGGGGAGGGAATCAGAGGTGTGGGGACATCGGGAGCTCGGGGTGACCCCCTGCCCGCTCCTCGGCCTGCCCATGGCGCAGGGGGACGCAGGATGGCACCCGGTCGCAGGCGGAGGGTAGTGGGCAGAGCGGGCGCTCCTTCCTTTGGGTCACTGTCCCCCCCTTCTTCACCAGATATGGCATTACAGAGCTGTTTGCAGAGACGGATCCTCCACCGCTCTGTACACCTTCCTGGCCCAATCCTGCCTGAGCTGAGGGCAGGTGCCGTTTTAAATCACTGCAAACATATTTATTTGATAAATGCACAGCACCCCAACGGCAGCGAGATGCTGCAGAAACCCACAGCAATGCCCAGCAAGCGACTTCCAACACGTACAGCCCCAGCGCCGCTCGTTATTAAGCGCCCAAAGATGTGAGGGACGTGGCAGCTGACCTGAAAGGCGGCAAATTAATATTTGCACCTTAGGGTGGGACCCATCCAGGAGCACGAGTGGCCACAACAGTGCCGGTGACATCCAACTCGGTCAGGCTCAGCTATCTTTATACCCAACCCATAGGCAGCTGGCACAGCTCGTGCAGAGCAAGCGTGGCTCCTCCACCAAACCGCAGCACTCAGCCAAGTAATCGGCATCACCGACCAGAACCAGCCAGGACTGAAGTCCGGGTTGGGATTATTTCGCAATTCCTGGGTTGATTTGGACATTCAGTTTGGCTCTGGGGAGCGGGGAGGAGAAAAACCAGATGGCAGCAAGAGATGGAGGGAGCCAAAAGACATGACTGAGGCACAAGGCATCCCCACCTCTCCCTATGCTCGGGAGCTGCTGTGCACCTCGCAGCCCGGCCTGGGAAGCAAACAAAGTTTCCCTAAGGATCTCAGCTTTAAAAAAACCTGAGAGGTTTACCTTGCCAAAATCCTTCTGACATGTTGAAGCTGCTCTGCGTGCTCCTACTGCTTCGGCTCAGCTTGGGGGCAGCGCCGGCAGCCCCTTGAGCTCTGCGCCCCGCAACCAAGTTCCTCACCACCTTAAACCTGGGTCAAAACTCCGGGGAATTGGGGTTCTGCCCGAAGGAGCAGCAAGGGGCCCTCACCTGAGTCCAGGATGTGGTTGTTCCGCAGGTCGAGTATCTGTATGCAGCTGTTGAACTTCAGCAGGTTGCCGAGCTGAGCCGAATCCTGCAGCCCGTTCAGCTTGTTATCGGCCAGGTACAGCTCCCGCAGGTTCATGTTCATCTTCAGAGCCGTGGCTGAAAAGATGGAAAACCAGCACCTCAACCCACATCCTGCGCCGGGATGGTTCGGAGAAGAGGTGCGGGCTTGGGAACATCCTGGCTGCGCCGTTACAAGCGCTCACGCCCATCCAAGCCCAAAGCTCTGCCACAAAACACGCAGCCCCCGGCACGCGCTCATGGCTGCATCGGCACCTGCCACGGTTGCTGTTGGGGCACCAGCTGAAAGCCCCGGTCAGATTTCCGAGGCGTTTGGCCAGCAGCAGGATCCTGCGCAAGCCCCTTTATGCCCTCCCACCTGCAGAGGGACGTGGCGGCAGCTCATGCCGGCACAAAGGGGCTGCCCTTTCCTGGTCGGAACAGGTATCAATTCACAGAGGACACGTGCCCTCGCCACCACATCGCCTTTTCCCAGCTAAGCCAAACTAATAAACAATTAAACCCCATGTCCTAGTTTCAGCAGGGATAGAGTTAACTGTCTTCCTAGTAGCTGGTACGGTGCTATGTTTTGAGTTCAGTATGCAAAGAATGCTGACAACACTGATGTTTTCAGTTGTTGCTAGTAGTGTTTAGACTAATGTAAAGGATTTTTCAGCTTCTCATGCCCAGCCAGCGAGAAAGCTGGAGGGGCACAAGAAGTTGGCATGGGACACAGCCAGGGCAGCTGACCCAAACTGGCCAACGGGGTATTCCATACCATGGGATGTCACATCTAGTATAGGAACTGGGGAGTGGGGGCGGGGAATCGCCGCTCGGGGACTAGCTGGGTGCCGGTCGGCGGGTGGTGAGCAATTACACTGCACATCATTTGTACATTCCAATCCTTTCATTATTGCTGTTGTCATTCTATTAGTGTTATCATTATCATTATTCGTTTCTTCTTTTCTGTTCTATTAAACTGTTCTTATCTCAATCCGTGGGTTTTGCTTCTTTTTCCCGATTTTCTCCCCCGTCCCACTGGGTGGGGGGGGAGTGAGTGAGCGGCTGCATGGTGCTTAGTTGCTGGCTGGGGTTAAACCACGACACCCCAGAAACACTCCCCTGCCTGAACCCTTAGCTCATTGCTGTTATCACAACACTGCTATTAGCTCCAGCCCGGCTATGATTTATCACTAATTCATTAGCTTAACGATGGGGGCCACCCAGAACTGTCTTACACCCACTGCCTGCAGGCTGGGCTGGCACAGAAACACTGGATCTCCCACCTGGGACAGACACCAGCTCTGCCACGCGTCAGCAAGGGCACCCCGGCAGCGACCGCCCCGAGACCTCGCTGAGCATCGCCGGGAGGGCGAGCCTGGCATCGGCGCCACTCTGTCCCGTGCAGCCGTCATCTTGCCGTGATTTGGGATACAGGTGGGCGCTGCAGATGCCTGAGCTCGGTGCCCGTTCTCTGGTGACTCACCCAGCAGCATGAGCGGGCGTCCCGAAAGGCTGGTGTTCTCCAGGTGCAGGATGATCAGGCTGCTGCTGATGCGGAGGGCACGCGCCACGAAGGGCGCCGAGTGGTCCAGCAAGGGCGTGTTTCGGGCATCCAGGTACTGCAGGCAGTTTGTCTGGGAGGAAGACATGAGAGGGATCAGCGCTCAGCCCCGTGCAGTCTCAGCCGCTGTGTTTTTTTGGCTGTTTTTCTAGGTCGGGTTTAAGGCCAGGCTATTTTACAGGCCAAGTCCCATCCCAGCTACCGACGCTCAGGTAAGAGCTCCTGGAATTACTTACGCCCATCCAAAACATTGTTTTGGTCACCCCACAGGCTTCAGATAAGAGGCAAAGAGCCAGCAGGAACCACTCAAGATAACCCCGTGTGCCAGGACAGCCCGCACCAAGCTCCATGCTCGAACCACACAATTCCAGATAAATACCTTATCTCCTGGAGAATCGCCTCCGCACCGAGTCTGCCGTCTCCCTCGTGCTACAGCACTGGGGAGGATGTGCTTCAGGTGACCACAGCAGCATCACATTCTTGAAAGAAAAGCTTCCCTCGGCCTTACACATCCGAGGATGTGCTGCCCTGAGCTCTCTGGATCCGGGGTCTGGGAAGGCATCGAGCCATGTGTCCCTTGTCTGGGGTTTGCCTCCGAGCCCTAAGATCCTTCCCTGGCTTCACACATACCATCTATTCCTGCTCGAGATGCACAGCATGCCAATGGCCTCTGTTTGGGCTGATTTACCATTTTGGGTGCTAACGTAAGCCCTTTCACACCTCCAGATTCTCCCTCACCTACCCAGAAACTAAGAGCCCCAACGTCCCAAGGGCGTCTCAAGCTCCTTCACCACACCCATGTACATGCAGCCGGTTTTAAAGCATCATTACGGGGTCGGCCAGCACCGCGGCGTGACATCTGGCTTCTCCAAAACACGGCGTGGGCATTGCCTGCACTGCGCAAGCTCCAGCTCCCGATATCAGCCCCAGCACGAAGACGCTTGCACGGGGCAGGGAACGCTACCAGGACGCCGGCTTTCAAACCTGAGTTGTGCAACACACCGGCAGCGTTGGGTGAAACATCGGCAGTGCCGCAATTAAAATTAGCGGGTCCAGAGGTAATTGCGGATTGAGGGTGGTTTTGTGCCGCGCCCCAAGCGGGGAGCATGAGACGCTGTCTCCTCTGCACTCGGTTTTCAGAGCAAACTCAAGCACGGAACAATGAGGTTAATTAGCCCTGCAAAAGCCAAACCCCAGTGCTAGTCATCCTGCTGTAAAGATAATGAATACCCAGCTCAAGAGGCTGACCTTGCGAGCATGCCACTAATAACAGCCTGCTCCTTTTTTTTTGCTGGGATTTGCATTTCTATTTTCTATGCTCTGGGTACTCGTCAAGGCATTAGACAGGTGGGAAGGGCGATTTTTTTTTTTTCCTTGCCTCCAAGCCTGGGCTTACCAGGTTTTTCTGAACCGGGTGGTTTTCTGGACAGGCGAGCACAAAACCACACCTCCGGGTCTCGGGAGTCTTTTGAGAGACTTGCCTGAGACCACCCATGCGGCCGCAGGGAGTTAAAAGCGGGTGCCGAAAATATTCACGAAGGAGCACAAACCTTCCTCATCATGTGGGCAGCTGCCTGCCAGCCTCGGGTGCCGATGTGTTTATTAAAGGAGATGTTGAGGTGCGTTGCTGACTCATAATACTCAATCATATCAAATAACGCCGAGGCACCCTGCAAAACAAAGGCAGATGGAAAAGCTGCATTAAGCAGGCAGGCAGAAGCTGAGCGGGGTTTGAGAGTCAAAAAAAAAATAAAATAGAGGTTTTGCTGTGCTAGGACGCAAGCGGCTCAGGCACAAGCCGGCTCCTCCAGATACCTCTCGCATGATGTCGCATCACTGCTCTGGTATTAAGTCCTTAAATTCTTGCAGACAAGGTCCATGACCCCCACCCAAGGCAGCCCAGGCAACAAAACCCCTTCTTTCAACCTCAAGCGCAAACAAATTGGCACCTCAGGTGACAATTCCACCCATCCCCATGCCTGCTGGCACCGTGGCACTTTGCACGTCCCCGTGCCAACCCTGCAGCAGCCCGGGGTGCTCCCCCGGCCATGGCGCAGCCGGGTCCTCCCCGGGTCTCTCCAGCCTCTTCGAGGGACTCTCTGCAGATTTTCTGTGCCGCCCCCCCCCAAAAAGAAGACATCTCGCCATATTCCCCATGTCCCTACCACCGGGCATGCGCTCAGGAACCGTCACTGGGGCAGACAGGGACCCAGCAAAGCCTGGGATGGGATGACAGCTCCAGCGCAGCCATTCCCTGCTGTAGGCCGTGCCGGCAGAGCCACCTCCCCGAGGTAAAGCCTGCGGGCAAAGATTTCCACGAGCAAGCCCGACACAGGCATCTTGCAGAGGGATTCAACCCCTCCCCTCCCCCTCCTGGAACCAGGAGAGAAAGCGAACTCGGCTGGAGCAGGTTACGGCACCAGGGATGCGCAGGCACTTGAATGACACTTCTGAGGACATGGGAAAACGGTTTGGTTTGGGTTTTTTTCCTGGATATTGAACCTGAGCTGAGGCTGGGCTATCGGCTCAGTGCCTGTCCGCTCCCTGCGGGGTTATCCAGCTCTGCATGCAGCAGCGACACTTTCCCAGCCAAGAAACCACTTGATAATCCAATCGGGCTAATTAAAAAAAAAAAAAAAAAAGTATAAAACCCAAGACTTATATCAGGGTTAGGAGTGAAAGGGATTAGCAGAGCAGGACTCATGCCTGTGAAACGTCTAAAGCTCCTATGGCAGAAGCGGAACAATTTGCTTAATTACATAATGAGCCTCTTTGGAGAAAATTAGCTAAAAGATATGCTGGAGCAGGCAGAGAAGAGCCACAAAAGCGCTGTAAGGCTTCCAGAAAGAAAATAAATGCGGAGAGACCTGGAGGACTGGAAAACACCAGCATGAAGGCAAACAAGAGAAAGAACAGGTCTTTGGGGAACAACAGGACTTTCTGCTGGAAAGGGGATGCTCATCGGCAGGAAATGAGAAGGAGAAGAATCTGGGTGACTAAGTCCCCGGCATGACGCACCCGGGAGAAAAAGGCTGTTGATGCTGAATGAATCGGAGGGACAGGGATGGGAGTGGGAGGTCTCAGGGCTGCGGGGAGCCGGCATTAACCCTCTGCAGCTGTTTTTCAGCCCCGGCAGCAGACAGGGAGACACGTCGGACACCTCGTGCCTGGCAGATGGTCTTGCTCTACCGCAGCCGGTCTTGCTCTACCGCAACCAGAAGAGAAAAGCGTAAAGCGCCGAGGTCTGCAATCTCTCTGCCTGCACCGTCCAGCTCTGAAGCCATGGGATACGTTTAAATTATTAACATATAATTGTTGCTCCTGCAAGATAATGAGTCGAATGAAGCACGGGATCATTTTATGGCCAAAGATGTCACGAGCTCAGCCAGCTCGCCCCTGCTCTACAGCCCCACATCCCTTGCCAGGTTGCGGTGCCATCAGGGGACTCATCCGTCCCCGAAACAGCCCCATCCTGGGGCTGTGGCCCTCCCTGGCAGCCCAGCAGGATTGTGCCCCTAGTGCCTGAGTCAGGTGGGATCCCGGCTGGTTGCATCGGCACGGCCCTGGGATGGGATGGGGTCAGCGAGGAACCGCCATGGCTTGGAGCCAGTGCCGTCATGGGGTCAGATCAGGAGCCACCATCCAAGTCACATTTTTTTTTCCCCACTTCGTATCGGATGTGGGCAGTGGCCCCGAGAAGCTCGTGACAGCTGAGCCTTCCCAAAGTGCTGCTCAAGCAGGGAAAATGGGGGGAAAAAAGCATCAAGAACTTCCAAGCAAAGAGGGACAAGATATGTCTGAAGCCGGGTTCGGGATAGGGATGGACAACACGGGAAAAACAAGACCCTTGAAGACATGAGGACTGAAAGGGGATGCTCCAGGGCAAGGGGAACTTGGGATTGGAGCTGGCTAAAATAATTTTTAACCACTTCCTTAATTTTTAACCTCCTCCGCTTACCCACTGGGACCTGAACTCAGGGCCCCAAGCATTGCGAGGGAGGAAGAAGGCAAGTTGGGACGGGATGTGCAGAAGGGAGCCTGAACTTCATCCTCAGCCCCAAAAAGCCACCTGAGAGCTGCCCGCAATTCCCTCAGCTTTCAAAACAGCTTTTATAATACGTATTGAAAAATGCCTCAGAGCTTCGTGGCCACCCGGGCTTCAGAGCGAGCAGTCAACCTCTTCCTTTTGGAGCAGCAAATGCTGCAGACATGGGTATGAAGGGAATGGGTACGGCGACACAGTACAGCCCCCAAAAAATAAGTCAGCGCCCAGGAGGAGTTAAGGACTGACAACAAAACCCATGAGGTTTGCATTAGCTGCGAAACAGGAACGAGAAGCCGGGAGAGGTCACGGCCACTTACGTCTTCATCCAAGCTCGTTTGCTCCAAATTGACAATTTTGAACTGGACCCGCTTGAAAATTTCTTCCAGCGCCTCGCAGGCTTTGTAATCCAGCTTCTCCCCTGGGGAAAGAGCAGAATAAGATGAATTTGGGTGCTTCAGCACAAAACACATGCAGCTGTGAGCTTGAGAGCCCCAAATCACAGGATAGAGAACACGTGGAAAGGCAACTTTCTCCCCCGTTCGGAGGCAGCCCACCTTTCGAACAACCTGCCTGAAGGGCAATTCAAATCCAATATTGGGCATTCACATCAATTTATTCACGTGTGCCTGGCCCAGCAGCAGAAAGCATCACCTCGGATGAGTATTTCTCATTAACAGCCAGGGATCGGTCGTTGCAGGGAGCCCCGAAAGCCACGCTGGGGCTCACCAGCAGTGCCACAAGCTCGGAGAGGGATCCACAGGGAGACTTCGGAAAGGATGTCTCTCGCTCGATTACATGCAGCGATCCCGGAGGATTTGCAGAATCCACCTAAAAACCAGCGCGGTTGCTCCCCCAACACAGACCAGCCACAGCAGCAACGCTTTCACTGCCTAAAACTCACTGAAACCCAGGATTTCTGTCTCCTCGCTGGGCAAAGAGCCGTCTTCCCAACAAGCCAGCCCCTCACCAGCTTCAGTCCATCTGGAATTACGTTACGAGCCTCTCCGCTGACAAACTAACGGCCAGCTGATTGCTCTTTTTGCTATATAAAAGCACCATGGGGTCAAAATTAAATCCCTGCACACGCATCATAAATGCACATGCATCGTAAATACACGCGCTGTTTTGCTGCCTCCGACAAATTAAATTATTCACATTTCAATTTAGGGAAGTGCTGGCACAAGCTGCTTCGAGAACATTTCCCAAGACTTTGGGCTTTTCATTTACTTATTTTTTTTTCCTTATTTCCTCGGATCATCCTTGCCAGCCCTGCACAGCAGCAAGTCTCTGAGGCCTGAGGGGTTGGCCAGCCTACAGACAGGCCATGACAGCTCATCCCCACTGGCTTATGGGGCTGTGATTCTCCCCATAGCACTGCACAAGCTACTTCTGGTTGAAAAAGGGGGAAGTTTTCCCCCAATAAGCATCAGTGCTGGCTGCTTTTAGACACCGTGTCAATCGCCAGCAGGTGGTTTTGCCAGGCAAACCAAATGTGGGGAGGGGAGGACGTGCAAATGTGGAGGTGGAAGCTCTGCCTTTCCTTCTAAACACTGGTAGATCCCATCCCCTCCCCATATGAAGAACAAGGCGATGGCAGCCAGGTCTTGTGCACCATCGCCTGCAACCCCACTGATCCCCTCCAAAACATCGAAAGCCCAAAACACAGCAGCAAACGGTCGCCCGTTGGGGTCTCCGGCAGCCCCACCAGCCTGCGGCCCACCGGCTGGTATTAGCCTTGTCAATGAAGGCGACAGCGACAGGGAACCAGCCCATGCTTTGCAAATAGATCGCCTGTTCCACGCCGGAGCCAAGCCACGGGCCAATCTCACCCTGCGGAGCTGGGAATTCACTCAACAAGACCACGGCGAGCTGCAATCCCTCATCAGCTCCCTCCGATGTCTTGAAGCGGGAAGAGGCAACGTCCGACACCAGCTCAAGTGAAAAAGCAGCTTAAAATAAACCCAGAGCTTTGTTTCTGTCATAATAACCATCGCGATGGGGGATCCAGCACAGGTGGCTGAACACCGGGTGGGAAATGGTCAAGCAAAGCAAGTGCTGTGGAGGGGGACTATGAACCCATCGCTGACGTCCGAGTCTGGGCCGTGCCAGCATTATATCACATATAATGGCATAATGCAAGCAGCAGCTGGGCTTCTGCATTGCTTGGGGTCTTCTGAGAAACCCCCATTTCTAGGGGAAGGGGGGACACAGGCTCCAGTTGCCCAGCCAGCTGGCTGCAGGATTTGCAAGAAGTCAAGAAAAAAGTCCTGTCTGACAAAACTGAGTCCAAATGATGGCAATGGGGCCTGTAAAAGATTTATTTTGGGGGGACATTTGGGCAAGCTTGCATTGTTACTCCTCCAGCAGCACATCTGTCCTGCTCCAGGCGAATCAGCTCAGGACACAGACACCCCGGCTCCCCATGCAGCGAGGTTATTTCCTTGTGGTTCCCCAGCCTTCAGATTTCCCCCCCCCCAACACTGAATAAGTGACAAAAGCCACCAAATGCTACGGATTAAACCCCAAGACTGCAGCCCCTGCAGATGGCTTCTGTCCCTAGAGCCAAGCTGGATCTTGCCAGAGCAAACAACAGCCACTCACGCACCCAATGAGTTTCACTGGGAAACCGGGACAGCCCGGGCAGGACCTCAGCAAGAGGCAGACGCTGCCAGGACAACCCAGGGTTGAGGAACACCACCAACACCATCGTTCAACGAAGGAAGAACACTCCGGCCAACGTTGACCATTCCATCTTTTCCCCGGCTGTGTTGCGGGAGCATCCCTGCTACGTGACTGCTCTTGCTGCCAGTCTCCCAGGTTGGTTTTGGGAGGCATGCCCCAGCGCAGAGGGACAGAAGAGGCTCTTTAGGAAGGGAAGGAGACCAGAAGAAGGCAAGAGGCAGCGAGCTACTGTGAGAAGACCCCCCCCCCCCCCCCGTAAAATATTTGCCTAGCAGAGACCTTGCAGGGAAGCAGAGGCGACCTTCTTCCTCTCCTTCCTGGAGCTACGGGAGATGCTCCACAAAAGCCATTGTTCACAAAGATGTTTGCAGTAAGAAGAATTAACTGGAACGCCTTTCCAATTTTCCCATTGCGCAAGGAGTTTTGAGACATCCGTCGGAAAAATATTCCGGCAAACCTGCTTTGGCTCAGCTCTAACTCATGCTCCAAATGAGCCGTTTTGGGAGGCAGGGGGGTATGTGGACAGTGCTTGGAGGTGGTGAGGGACAGTCTGCTGCTCGAGGGTTGAAGCTATTCTGTTGCTTTTTTGGTGCTCCTTGACCAGGACATTAATACCCCTCGTACAGAAACACCTCCGGTACTCAGTTTTCTACTCGTGCTGGGCTTAAGGCTCTCTCCTGCTCTAGCCTGCAAGAGCCCCAGGTGGGACCATGACTGCAGCAAGAGCCGTACTAATGGAGTGAAACACCAGGATTGCCCAGAAGAAAAATAAAATCCCCTGGTGATGGAAAAGGGGCGTACCTTTCAGATCTAAGCAGTCTATCCTGGGAGCCAGATCTTTAAATTCCTGCAAAAGAAAAAGCAGCATTTCATACTCAGGAGGAGGAGGAGGAAGGCGAGGGGGGAAAGGGGAGGGGAATTAACGCATTAGAATAACGAGGTTAACATGACAAATTGGGCAAATCCTCTCCCAAACAAAGAGAGGGTATGGGAACTCTCAGCCCGACGTTCACTCGAAATCAAAGCTGCCACCTACAGCGCTTTGTAGGCTACATCCATGCGAGTCATGGGGAAAACTGGTGACCCTCCCCGGGACAAGGTCTTGGAGCTCTATGAGGAAGAGTGGCTGATGAAGATGAGGGTCTGTCTCTGCACACGGAGGCACCGGAGCTGCCCGGGGAAGGCACAGCGGGTGAAAAAGCAAAAATCTTCCCTCCCAGGTAAAGGGAAGAGCTTTAAACATCATGCTCCAGCATGCTGCTCTCAGGCCTGAGGATTTAAATGGGACTTTTATTCACCCCACGACAGCAGGGAAAACCACAGCCCTCATCGCGGTCTCCCTGCGGGCTTCCGTCCCCTGACCACATGTGCAGACTTCCATTTAAAACAACATCTGAGGTATAAACCGCTTTGCAAACAAGCCCGTTCAAGTCTCGTCCCCTGGCTCGAAGGTGGGACGGGAAGCGGGGGGCAGCGGGGACGTCAGAGCCCACCTCCGGCAAGGCTGGAGCTACCCCCTGCACAGCAGATGCAGCTTCAGCAAGGAAAAACAGGGTCTGGCAGCACGTTAAATTACACATAATATTTTGCTAGCAAACTCCTTCGCTTTTGCGCTCGGCAGCAAGTTTCATCTGTCCAGAAACATGCTCATGCTATTTAAACAGGAGTCTTTGCTCCCGCCTGATGCACCAGCGACTGTAAAAATCTAAGGCAAGTCATGGAATAAAGGGTTGTATTTGATTATTTGGTGCTGGGACAACACCTGCACCAGCTCTACCTGTATCTGTTTCAGTAGTTTGGGTATTTGCTTGCAGTTCAGCTTCTGGCAGGCTTGCTTGTAGGCGGTCATGATTTCATCGACAGTCACGTTCTGGGCTGAAAAGGTACAGGGTAAGAATTAAAAGTTACGGTTGTATTTGCAGGAACTGACACATCCACGTTCCCCCATTGGACGCCACTATCTACCAGGATTTACACCCGGCAGAAGAGCCTGGCAAGGAGATTACAAGGATTAAGGATGTTCCAAGGTGATGGAACGAAGCAAAACCTGAGCAGGGCTTGCTCGAACACGTCTACGGGAGCAAGCCCTCTCCTGCTTGGGCAGAAAAAGGGGCCAGAGAAGCGCAGTCAGCACCTCCAGCCTCCTCCAGCCGCAATTTCGGGAGCAGAAAAGCTTTTAAAAAGAGTCACGGGATGACAAACCCCGACCCCCCCCTCACCTCAGCAGGTTGCTGCGGTGCTTAATAAATAGCGCCATCAAATACATTCCTATTGCTTTTAGTTTCGCTCAACTTCTGGGTTTTCGCTCAATCACTTTGCAATCGCTGTGTGGGCACGGAGCCAGACAAGGCGCATCCAATCCTAAGTATAACTCCAGATTTTCCCTAATCGGCTTCTGGAGACAGCCGGAGCAGTGTGCGAAGGACTCAGTTTGGGGGCGTGGATCAGCCTGAGTCAACAAGACATCGGCTAAAAGCTCCCAGAGTTGTCACCTTCTACTAAATACATCCTCGAAATTTGGCTCCTCGTTTGGAAGCCGTGGGAGGGACACTTTCCTGCTGTCACCGCCGCTGAGCTCGGCTCCAAGCGGCCAAGTGGCATTTACTCACCGCTTCTGCCTTCCCTGAATCACGGGTAATGTTGCCGCTCCAGATGCCGGGGAAGGCGACGCGGGCGGCCGCGGAATCATTAGCCACGTGAGGCGATGCCCACCTCCGCTTTTGGCATGATTTCGGTTCAGCGATCAGCCCAAACAAACACTAAAGCCATCCCCAGTCAGAAGATGATCTGGTGAAACCAGATTCCCCAGGAACTTCATCTGGCAGAGCATGAAGCAACCCCCCACTCCAGCTCCCATGCCCGAGGATTACGACACCCAGAGAGCTCGATAAAAACCTAAATGCTCTACCAGCTGCAAAACAAACAAACAAAAAAATAAAGGGCTATTTTAATCTTTTTCCTGTTCAATACAAACGCATTGGGCATCTCTGCAGCGGGATGGGGTCTGAGCAACACATGGCAGAGGGAACGCTGTGCCCTGGCTCAGCTGCACCACCCAAACCCCATGTTTTTGGCAGTTTTTAGCCGTATGATGCTTCCCAGGCCACCATGGCGAGGTTTGTGGGGACAGCTAACACCCAGCCAAGCAAAGCAGCAAAGGTTTAAATACACCCCAAGTGAGCGCTTAACTAGGCGAGACCTAAGAATGGCTTTCACGCCCCAAAAGACAGAAAACATTTGCTCCTCTGAAGTGACGCATGGATGTGTCAAGTTGCCAATTCCCCAGGAGCTGAAGAAGGTGCCATGGAGGAAAATCCACTGAGGGCAAGCGAGCCCCGTGTCTAAAAAAAGAGAAATATTCAGGTTAGCGAGGGGATGAGCAGCGCACTGCGACGTTTCTGATCCCATCTGCCACAGGAATGCTTTCCTCAAAAAAAAAACCAAGCATGATTTTGGAACAGCGAGGAGAGTAAAGGACTCGCCGGTGTCCTAATGCGGACAAGCATCCTGGGAACACAAGGACATGGAACAATGCAAAAGTCTGCGAACCTGGCTCCAAAATGTCCTGGCTGAAGGATTTGTCCCCAGATTGGAACTCAAGCACGCTTTGCTAATCTGTTTTTTATTAGTTCCTGGCTTTGGTCTGCCCTCTCCTGGGTGGAAGTCCTAAATTTTAACAACCCTTATTGCTGTAGGACGGAGATTTGCTTCTGCTTCCCTCTGCGCATGTCTCGGCACATCTCTGTTCCCACCTCGTGGTGCTCGCCGAGCCTCAGTGGAAATCTGGTGGGAAGAAGTTAACAGGTCTCGTGATCTTCTTGAGCTGCTTCCAACGTCCTTCACACAGAGATGCGCACCAAGAAGCTTGCTGTCCCCTGTGCTGAGAGGCATGCTGGTGCTGTGGTCCACGAGGATCGGAGCAACTCCCTGTTCCCAAAGAACATCCCGGGATGGTTTCATCCACGTGGTTAAACGCTCACGAGCTGATCCAGATCACTGGTGGGAACCTTTCACCTGCTACTCCCAGGTCTCCTTTGGGCTTCACCGCCAGTGCCAAGTCCGTTCCCACCTCCCGGGGAAGCACCCAGAGTTCCCGCATCTGTCGGGAGCTGGAAAACACCCGGGGTTTACCCCCCCCAGAGTCACAACCACTTGCCTAAGCGTACGGGCAAGACCAAGAACACCGGCGAGCCCGGCGCCTGCTCTGTACGTCCCCATAACCAGCAATCCCTGCGGCATTTCTGGCATGAGATCACCCAGACAGCCCATAACTCTTCCGCAGTGGCTCCGGATCATCTTGGTGGGGCTGCTGGTAGGAGCAGTTGGGATCTGATCTTGGTTTTGCTCTAGCGAAGCTTTTAAGGAGGCTAAACGCCAACACCGAGCAGCGGTTCTTCTTCCTGCAAGGCTCAGGCTTTGCTCTGAGGCCACCTCACTCTTCTGAAACTCAGATCCACTAAAAACATTCTTACTTTTGCCCGAATGATGCATCCCTAGGATCAGGACCGAGACCCTCTGAGAGAATTTCCTCGCTAGAAATCAGGGGTTTTAATTAAAAAGGATCTTCATGCTGGTTTTTAGAGCATGCCGCCCCTCCTTGTTTCTCTTCTCCCCCTTCACAAAGGGCTGCTCTCCCGCCTGTTTGTGGTAACGAAGCCTGCAAGTCAATACTAATATTTCCTGTTTGAGCTCTGTCTTGCGGCTCACCAGCAAATATTTGCCGTGTCTGTAATATCCACCTTCAAAAAACCCTTGAAATTTCTTGGAAAAGCCTTTTTTTTTTGACAGAGCAGGGCAGTTACATGAGGGCTGAACCGATCCTGTAGCACGTGTTCTTCAGCAGCTCCGGAGCTGGCAGAAGGGCTTTATGCCTCTGACGCCGTCCGTAAAACAAAGCAGAGCTGTTCAGCAAACAAATTTGATAAAATACATATTTACACACGGTTGGGCAGGTGACTTGAGTGAGGAAAGCGCAGCTCACTCCTGGCTTGGGTGGAATTACCCACAGATTCAAAGATTTGGTTTTAGAAAGAGCAGGCTGGAGACAGTGCAGGTTTCGATTCGGAACATCCCTGACCACGTCTTGGATCTCTCCTTCCTTAAAGTCTGCCCCCAAAATAATCACGTTAAAGGACAAAATGAGATGGAAACCAGAACTCGTCTCATGATGCTTCAGGTCCCCCCAGAAGAACAGTGGCTGTACAAGACTTCAACGTGTTTCCCTAATGAAGAACTAAGATTTATTACCCAAATGATGACTGGCTTTGACCCCACTCACTTCCCGACTCCCTCTGCCATTTTAAAATCCTGTGCTAATATCCCCAATCAGAGTTAACTACCTTATTGATTAATCTCTTTATTATTGCTCGGCGGATTAAGATCCAAAGAGCAATATTGAGGGTATTTCCCAACCTCCTGTGTAGCTCGATGTGTTTCATCCACTAATTTTCTACTAATTTTAGCCCACAGCTCCTGGCAGAGCAGCCGCCGGCTTCACCAGGACCTGCTCCAGCGACGGCACAGGCACTGGAAAACACAAACCACAGCCGCTCAGCTGACGAGGCACCGGCAGAAAGCCTGGAAAATTCAGAAAAAAAACCCAGAAAGGGTCATGGATAAAGTTTAAAATGCAAATAATGCTTCTTCCTGAGAAAAACAACGTTTCAGTGCCCCCTGACCGCTCTGCCCACAGTGGGTTTTGCTTCACCCGCTCCTCCGTACCACACCCAAGCCCGAAACAAGGTGACACCAAAGCAAACAGGTCGTTATTTATTAACAGGCAGCATTAGCCTCCGGCTGCAGCCAGCTGGTCTTCTCAGCCTCTGCGTCATGGAAGAGAAAAGCTGATTTTTCACAGGTTCATGCTGCATTTTGCTTAGTTTTGCTCCCTGCGCTTGCTTCAAGCCTGTGTCCCAGGAGGCAGAGTGTAAGGAAAAGGAGACGGAAGCCGATGTAGGCAGCAGGGAGCTGCTCAAGGAGTACGTCCCAAAATCCGATCAGGCCAGGAAAAGGCAGTGACTTTAATTTGATCTAAATCAAACTATTTACCTCCATCCCCGAGGTCACCAAATGAGATCTCTTAACTCTTTGCCTCTGCTCGGGAGCATCCTGCTGCTGCTGCTTCTTCTCCCAGGCGAGGCTTCACGTCCCGTCTTCCCACACAAGGGGAACAGCAGCTGCAAGAAAATTATTTTCTTCTCTAGGGAAGCATAAAAAAAACCCAAACCCAGCAGAGGAGTTTGCTGGCAATCAAGCGGCTCCTTCGCTCTCGATCTGGTGGCACCCAATGCAGGGAGAGGAAGGCAGTGCCAGAGTCACCCCGACACCCGGATTTGCTCTTCCTCCAGCAAAGAGCACCGGATCCCACATTTTGGGGGAACAGCACCTGCCAGCTAGGTGGGTTATGGAGCTTCTCCACCTGATGGCCACAGGCAGAGGCATGAGCCAGCTCTCCCCAGGGTCTCTCCTGCATTGGCAGACACCCTGACACCTGCAGCGACCCAGGCTTCCTCGCTCCCACGATGCTCAGCATCGATGCTGGTCCAAACCGAACACACCAAGGCCTTGAACACTCGGGATGGCAGGACTTCACCCACACGACGCCTCTGGGTTTGTTTTTTTTTAACCTGGGTTTCCACACCCACTCCTTCGCGACGCTGCTGCGGTTTCCTGGCTGTATCCTGGGGAATCAGATGAAGACGTCTTTCCCCTCCTGTGCTTTCCATTGGAGATAGCAGAAGACGCGTCTCGACAGCAGGGGAAGCCTCTGGCTCCTCTCCCCAAGTGCAGGGGTCCTGAGCTTTCTAACAAAGCAGTTGGCGAAGCTGTAGGAAGGGGGGAAAGGAAACAAAGGGGCACTTTTCCCCCCTCATCTTGTGCTCTGGCTCATTTCCCAATGAATAACGTGGCACCCACAAACCAAGCGCCCGCGGGGCACCGGTGCAGCAGGGAAGCCTGGCAAGCTGAGGGAGACAGATGGCAGCAGCGTCTGGCCCTAAAACCTCCCCTCTCCAGGTATATCTGGCACATATCCCATTCTAGCTGACACCCCTTGCACCTGCATGGGCTTAAATCAAGACAGGATTTGTTGGAGGACAAGGTGGGAAAAAACAGGACGAGCTTTCAGGTCTTCTGGGTTCAACCTGGCACAGCGTCTCCGTTGGCGGAGGTACGGGGCCGGCAGAGGCCCACCGGTCACACGGCTGCCAAAGGGAAGGAGCAAAGAGGAAGGTCAGAGCGGAAAGCATTGTAATTTAACCTGACATGGATGCAGGTGAGGCGGCAGAGAGGCCGGTACTGCAGCCTAGCAATAAAGAATTAAAGGCAGAAATAATTAATGCTAATGGGCAAGGTTTCACAGAAAGGAGGGCTGACGAATGGAACCTGACACGGGTCTGTAGGGAGGCCATTTATCTAGAAGCTCAGGTAGCTCAGCTGGATCAGGATGCTTTAAAGGTGCAACAGTCCCAAAGGGAAAAAAAAGCTAAAAAAAGAGAAATATTAAAAAAAAAAAAACCACAACGGTACTTGTGTAACGTGATGGTATAAAGCTACCAACTGCCTCCTGGTGTACAAGCAGGGTGTTTCTGTGAGAGGCGAGGGAACTGATGACATTGGGATATCGCCAGTTTTAAAAATAACCAAGCATCCGCCTTGTGGGGTGACAAACCGGGAGCAGACGGACCCACTGCCCGTTAAACGACGCTAACGATGCTCTAAACACGCCTCCTCCCTCGCCTTGCGTAGTGCAAAGCTTTGCAATAAACCATACACCTTCTTTACCTTCCTGTTTCAAGCCCTCGAGCACTTCAGGGTGGCAAGTGCACTGGAGAGGAGGATCCAAACCTATGCACGAGCGGCGGCGTCAAGCCCCGCGCCACGTGCTGCCTAGCAAAACCGGCCCTGCCGGTACCAGCTGGGAAGGAGACCTTGGATTCAAGTAGCCAGAAGGAAGTTAAATGAGCAGAGGCGCGTCCACCGGAGTAATTTTACCCAATGAATGATAAATGGGAGATAAATAAAGCCCTGAATAAAAACAGTTGTTATGCACATGTGAGAGGAAGAATAAAAGTCGCGTCACAGGCAATGCGCTCCTGAAGTCAAGGGAAAGGCAGGTGCCAGATGCTGGCTCTGCCCTGAATGATGCCAGCTTCCACAGCACCACAGCTATCAGCAACCTACGGGATTCCTCGCTAATTAGAGAGGGAAAATTTGCTTTCGGGGCCTTCACACCAGGCGCCTTCAGGAGCTGAAGTTTGAGGTTAAATAGTTTGAAAGAAAAGGTCCCCAACACCTGAAGGGCGCAACGCCTTTGGGGAAGGCCTCTAGCTCCAAGCCAGCACGCCCAGAGCCTTGGGAAAGGCGAGCTTGGATGAGGAATATGTCCCTCCCAGGCTCCCTCTGGGGAGAGCGGCTTGTTTGAGAGTGCTGAACCACATTCGGTTTTCTGGAGCAGCAGAGAAGGGCTTGGGGGACGAGCCCCAGGTTTGCTTTGCCAGGCAAATGTCATGTCTTCATCCAGAGCAGTATCACAGCAGTGGAAATTTCATATTAACAGAGCTGGCAGAATATATATACAACAAGAACATGTCAGCGAGCAGTTTTTCTCCACTGCTGGAGATATTTCACGGAGGCATCTGGCTACCAGTCATCGCCTTGGGATGAGCCAGCTATCACTGAGCAACAAAACCAGAATTAATCGGTGATACATAGCGAGATCTAGCACCTTTTAGGTCACGTCCGACATCTGCGTGGTGAAACTGGAATGGGTCTCGTCACCCAAGGAGGTGTGCAACTGGGAATAACTTGGGGAAAAACCCAATTTCTGGCTCATGACGCAGTAAAAATAAAAATAAGGGGCTCTTTTGTTCCCCAAAAGGAGGTGCAGCTGCTGGTTACGAATGATTTTTGGTGGCGGGTGCTGCAGCGGTTCAGTTTGGGATAGAGAAACGCAGCTTGCAGTGCAGCGGCCCGCGAAGAGCTTTTGGGATAGCCGTGCTCGTACTGCAGCGCAACGTCCTTTACCAGCTGGTTCCTGTGTTTCAGTACAGTATAAAGAATGTCCCGAAATTGGCAGCCAGCCACATCATGCAATTGTTGGGAGCCCTGGAGGCATCCCACTCCAAACCCCCTCACCCAGGCTGGCACAGGGGTTGTGAGAGGAGTCCCCGATGGGTTTGGCACCCACTGGCAGCGGATCCAGGAATGCCAGAAGAACGGGCACTGGTGTTTCGCTGGACCCTGTGTTCTGGCCGTGCCTCTCATCGGGGACATTTCCTCGGAATACGACAGCCCTCTGCTTGCAGTGCTGAGCTCCCCGCATTGCTGGAGGGGCTGGGGCAGATGTCAGCATCTGGAAATGTTACTGAAACCGCTGGGACCTTGGAGGGATGGAGCTCCGGCTCGTCTCCTTTCTCCTCCCCTGGGCAGCCGAAGCTTTGGTAATGCTTTGGGGAAGAGCCGCTGGTTTCTCCATGCTGGTGCCGCAGGACCATCATCCTCCTCAACGGTGGTGGGTGCCACAGACCCCTGCCGGAAAGCTGGGCGCCAAACAGGGCTCTCCCACTGCACCAGCGGAACCCAACCATCACCGCCGTTTCCGCCACGCCGGCTCAGGGTGACAAAACTGGAGATTCCCTCTGGGCTGAAGCTGATGAGGGCTGCCGCACCGATTCGCCTCCGTGGCTTTACCGGGCTCACGGTTTTGGTGTGAACCGCCCAACCGGTGGTTTTGGCAGTTCCCAAAGGCTGCGTTTGGGCACCCAACCCTGGGTGCCTTTGGCTGGTGGGGGGGTGTCTCTCCCCCAGGCCCGCAGCGGGGACCTCTGCTCCGGTCTCCTCGGCACCGGCCTGGTCCCAACCCCGGACCCCCCCAACTCGAGGAGCCAAACCTGGCATCCAAACCCGGTATCCCCCCCCCCCCCCCCCCCAGTTACCGTGTCTCCAGGGGTCCTTGGGCTCCACCGCCCCGGAGACGATATCCTCGTCGGAGGGAAACGTTACCCGCTTAGCACCGGGCCGCAACCGCCCGTCTTCGTTTCCCTGAGCCGCCCCAGAGAGGGAAACCTCAACGGGAGGCGGCGTTTCGTTACCGGGTTCGGGGGGGACGGTCAGCGGTCCACTACCCTGTCCCGGCACCTCCATGGCGGAGTTCTCCCTCCTCACCGCAGCCCCGGGGGCATCGCCCGGAGCTCAGGAGCCGCTGCGCGGCGGGGAGGGAAGGGGAGAACGGGAACGGGGACGGCCACCGCGGACCGGAGGGGACCGGAGCCGCCGCCGCCACCCGCCAGCACCGCAGCGGCCTGCGCCTCCGACGCCGCACTTTCGCCACGGCGGCGGGGAAGGGAGGAAGGAGAAGCGGGGAAGGGAAATGGAGGTGAAAGAGGAAGGGGTGATGGTGGGGGGACGGGGAGGGGATAAGGCCCCGCCGGTGCGTTCAGGCCCGTTCCGGCTCCGGGAGCAGAGCGGACGGCGGTGGCGAATCTGCGGAAACGAATCGTGAGGGGGCGGCGGCGGGAGCAGCGTTGGATTCGCCGCCGCACTTTCGCCACGCTGGGGGGTGGGGGGAGAGGAAGCGGAGGAGGAGGAAGAGGAGGAGGAAGAGGGAAGAAAGATGCGCGGGTACGACCCGAAACCCGGGGGGGGGGGGCCTGAGGTGTGTGTCGTGGTCCCCCCCCCCGCCCCGGTAACGCGAATCTGCGGCGGCGACAAAGCAGCCCGCGCAAGTTGTGGCGCACCTCCGGTGACGGCGCGCATGCGCAGACACCCACCCCCCCCACCCCCCCCCCCCCCCCCCCCGTGTCTCGCGCCCCGAGCGTCCGGTGCCCTGTACGTGGCGGGGGGTGTGTGTCCGTGAGGGGCTTTGGGGGTCCAGGGGAGGCTGGGGGGGGGTTAGGGGCTGGGGGTGTGTGCACAAGCGGCACTAGGGCCCTGGGGGGGGTGTCTGCGGGGGAGCTGGGCGGGGGGGGGGGGGGAAGCACACGGGGGGGCTGGAAGGGGGAAATCTGTCTTTTAGAGGCCCCGGGGGGCACAGAGGGGTGCGGGGTGGATGTTTGGGGACCAAGAAGCGTTATGAGAGGGGGGGGCTTGGGGTTTCTTTTGGGGGGTGGGATTTTGGGGGGCGGGGGGAGCAAGGGCGGGGGGCTGTAGGTGTCACAGGGGTGCAGGGACACACACAGGGGACTCGGGTGGGTCCTCTGGGGAAGGAGAACACGGCGGGGGTGGGAGCACAGTGGGGGTCTCGGGTGACACCCCCCCACTTTTCTCCCCCCCCCCCCCCCCCCCCCCAGGAGCCGCCATGCTGGTGCCGGTGGGGGTCCTACGCCTGCCGCGGGGTCCCGAAGGTTCCAGCCGAGGTTTCAACCCCGCTTCACCCCGATTCCAAGCGCTTCTCGGGGGGCAGATGACGGCGCAGGCGGTGCGGGCAAACCTCCGGCAACGTTACCTACGGGGACTGGGGGCTGCCCGGGGTCGTCCCACCCGATTTTACCTCCGGGCGGGGGTCCAGGTGGATGCCGTTTTCGGCGCCGCCGATGTGGACGCCGTGGCGTTCCAGGTGGATGCCCTACGGACCCCCCTGGGGGTGCAGGCGGCCGCACTGCTGCGTTACACCGATGTCCTCGCCTACACCTTCCTCCTCGAGTGACCCGTTAATTAAAACAAAAAAAACCTTTTTCCAACAAAACCCCCTTTTTTCTGACTGTAATTACAATTCTTCTGGAGCAACAGGCGTGGGGAAAAAAAAAAAAACAAGGTGACAGGGGAGGATTTGGGTTTTCCATCTTTTATTTGCTGTTGGCGAAACCGGCGCCGTTTCCCCGTCAGTGTCGGTAGTGAGGGCTCCGGGACCGGGACCGGGAGCGCCTGTGGATGGGGGGGAGGGGGAGGAAAGAGGAGTGGGTGAGAATGGGGGGGGGTGTCCCCTGGGAGCCCTGAGCACCGGGCTGGGACCCCCCCCACCTCTGGGGTGGGAGAAGGGGACGTACCTCCGGGAGGAGCTGTATTCCCGACCTGCAAGGCAGAGGGGACACACTCAGTTGACGGAACCCCTTTTCCATGTGTTTTTTCCCCCAGAATAAGACAGCTTTTCTTTCCCACCCCACAAAGGCCAGAGGCGGGGGGGGGGGGGGGGGGGAGAACTTGCTCCCTGTTGTTTTATGGGGTTCCACTGAACACCTTCACCCCCCCCTCACACTGGCAGCAGGCTCCCGGTCAGCCGGCGCTCACCGTAGCGTGGGGACGGAGACCGGCTCTGCCGGCTGTACTGCCTCTCCCATTCCTCCCGCTCCTTCTCCCGGCGCTCTCTCTCTCTGCCGAAAAATAAAACGAGGCTGGGGGGAGCAGCCAGCAGCAGGGGGGGGTGGGGGGTCAAGTTGCGGCCTGGACCCACTGAATGCACCCGGTAAAGGGACGGGAGAGGATTTACTTCATGCGGATTTTCCGGGCCATGGCACGCAGCTCGTCCTCCCGCTCCTGGATGAGAAGAACGTTCCCGTTAACCAGCTCCAGCCCCCCCCACGTTGGCAGCCTGGCCTCCCCCCCAGCTCACCCCCTTCCCCTACCTGTCTCTCGTGCTCCTGTTGCAGCATTTTTTCCTGCGCTGCCTTTTTATCGGCTTTAACTATTAAAAAAAACAAACCCAAAGAGTGGGGGGCTGAGAGAGGGTACGGAGGCAGGGGGTGTCAGGGTGCGGTGGAAGCGGGGGGGGCCACGGGTGCTGCTTACACTGCCGGTTCAGCGCCTTCTGCATGCGCAGCTTCAGCTTCTCCTGCGGCGTCAGTTTGGGCTGCAAACAAACCAAAACGGCATGTGAAGGGTGGGGGGGGACGGGGACGAGGACATGGTGCAAGCCACGCTGGCCAGACCTGGGGAACATCCCCCCCCCAGGCTCCCCCCCACCCCATGGCAGACACTGGCTTCGAATGCCAGCCGAGCCTGATCCCAGCACCACCACCTGCCTTGCCACGGTGACAACTCTGAGACCCCCCGCCGCCCCGGCCCCAAGCCCCTCTACGGGGTCTGGGTGTCCCTGCCCACGTTGCCGGGGGCTTTGCCGCTGCCCGCACCCTGTCCCCAAGAAGCAGGGACACCCGTGGGTGCTGTGGGAGACAAACGGTGGATGTTGAGGGTGGCCTTGGATAACAAGCTGCTCCCTGCCAGAGCACCCGCGGCCCCGGGAGGTGGCACTGGCACCCCGGGGGACATGCGGGCACAGCCCAAAAGCAGCCGGGGTCCCCAGGGACAGGGTGGCCTGGGGACGGAGGATGGCCTGGGACAGCCCGAGGGCATGGACGGGCGGCTCACGGAGCTGGAGCGGACAGCCGTGCCCTGCATCCTGTCGGCAGTCTGGCCAACACCCGCTGCAAGCGGGGCAAGGGGCTCCCCCAGCCCCCTGCCACCACCTCCCTGGAGCAGTGTGAGGGCCCGCCAGGCATGGGGACAGCCCCCGGGTACAAGGACAGCCACCGGTGACAACCAGGACCCAGCAAAGCAGGGCAGGCGTCCCCCAGCTTCAGCACAGATGGCACGCAGCCGGATTCCGGGGGTCCCTATTCCTCACCCCACCTCTCCACCACCCAGAGCCAGGACTGCCCCGAGCGGCCTGTGGCCCCGCTCCCGTCCGGCAGCCACCCCCCCGCCAAGCTCCAAGGAGGGAGCGGGACCGGCACCCGGTCAAGGAGCGGGGCAGACACGCAACGGGTCACGGGGGCAACCGGCGCCAAGTCCCGGCACCTCCGCCAGCCCGTCCACCACTGTGTCCCTTAGCCTGCTCTGCAGTGATGCCAATTAAACAGGTGAGGTTAAATTCTTACTGACTTTGGCAGCTCCCGTCTCTTTACCAGCAGCAGTGTCAGCCCTAAAAGTGGGAGAAAAAAAAAGAGAGCGTGAGGATCAATGCAGGGGCTCCTCAACACCCCGGGTGCCCCCCCCCCCCCCCTTCCCCTCACTTTTTCAGTTTCTCCCCCACGGCGGGCGATGCTGCGGGCCTTGGTGGTTTCTCTCGCACCGGAGACATCGATTTGCTGTAGCTCCGGGAATCACTGGGACTTCGGCTGCTCCGGCTGCTGCTCCAGTGTCGGCTGGACCTGCCGCCTCGCCGGTAGCGCTCTCCGGACCTGGAACGGCTCCTGCAGACAGGGAATCAAGGTGGAAGGGTGTTGGGGGGGGGGCACCCAAAGGGTGCCTGGCCCCCCCCCACCCCGCAACCCAACAGTGAGTGGAGATGGTGCTGGAGGAGCTCACGGTGAAGCCACCCACTAGCAGGGTGAGCAATGGAACATATTCTCCTTTATTCAACGCTGGCGAGACCTTTTTTGGATACAGGGACCCGTGTGGGACTCCCAGTAACAAACTGGGACCAGTCTGGCAGGGGCTGGAGCACTGAGTGGAAGGGAGAGGCCAAGACGTGTGGGCTTGTTCAGCCCAAAGGTGTGGCCGAGGGGCATGACACCACTGCCTGCGGCTGAGCGGGAGGATGATGAAGCCACCGGCGAAACTCGCCACAGAGGAGCCCAGTAAAGAACTGGGGCGAAACAGGCAGGAACTCGGACAGCCGAGGGCAGAGCTCACCTGGAGCGGCGGCGCGAGCTGTAGCGATACCCCCGGTCAGGGGAATAGGATCTGGAGCGACGCCGGCTGTCCCGTGAGCCCCCTCCCGAGTAGCGGCGGCTGCGGCTGCGGGAGCGTGAGTACCGGCGGCTGTGGGAGCGGCAATAGCGGCTGGAGCGGTGGTAGCCGCCACCTCGGTGCGAGCGGGAGCTGGAGCGGGAGCTGGAGGATGAGGAGGAGGATGGGGAGGTGGAAGAGGACGAAGAGCGTCTCCTAGAAGGGACACACGGGACGAGGCGTTGGTGCCTGGGATGAGCGAGGAGGAGCGGGGACCCTCATTGCTCCCAGCACCAGGCGGTGCTGCATGGCACGGGTACAGCCGGACCCTGCAGACAGCCCGTGGGTTGAGCCATGAGCAGGCGCCTCTCCCCCACCCCACGCCGGCATCGAGCCTCCGGGCACAGCAGGGAACGGCCCCGGAACTGCTCAGCCCTCTGCCAAGGGGCTCCAAGCCCCCTGGACCCCCAACCGTGCCAGGAAAGGAGCCGCGATGGCCGCCCCAATTCCCTCCCTGAGCTCTCCAGGAGCTGGCAGACACTTTTTCTTTTACGGCAGGAGGTGGCTTGGCTCACACTTCAATTCCAGCCCCCCCCCTCCAAGCCCTGCTATCTCCAGGAGATGCCGTGAAGATCCTTTTGAAGCTGGCAAGCCCTGCCCCGGCACTGCAGCAGAACCAGGGCACACACCCTGTGTGGTTACATGACGGAGAACCCACCCACTCTCTCCCACTGTGTTCCCCCCTCCGCTCCTTGAGCAGCGCCAGCAGCCAGGCCACGGCGTCAGGAGCATCCCTTGCCAGTGTCTCCATGCCGGGCCGGCCCGGCTCTGTGCCCGTGAGGGGCCAGCAAGCTCGCCTGGCCCACCGCCACCGCGCCTCTGCGGGTAAGGGTTGGGAAAGCGAGCCAGATGGGAGAGTTACCGACCGGGACGAGGTGCTATGACCTGCCGCGGTGCTGCCTGGCTGCCCTGGGGCGGAACGCTGTTTTCCAAGCACGGCGGCTTTTCCGGAGACGCTGCCGGCTTGCGCAGATGCCGCCGCCGCTTCCTCGTCACTGCCGCCGAAGCTGGTGATGAAGGTGATCTTTTCCTCGTGGCCGGGAGATGGGGTGCGGGAACGGGAGCGGGATTCGGAGGTGGACTCCGAGGGGGAGCTGTGAAGTGGCGAGGAGGAACGCAGCTTCAGTTGCTGAAAAACTCTCTCCCAAGAACCAGCGTGTGCCAGGTTCCCCGCAGGAAGGGGATGTTCCCAGCCTGGAGAACCCGCTCGTCCCAGGACCGTGGCCACTCACCGTTTGTAGGGATCGTAGGTGGGACTGTCTCTCCGTGCATAGCTGCGAAAGGAGAGGGCGTTAGGAAAGGAGGTACCCGTGGGACGTCACCAGGGGCCAGAGCCGCCGGGACCCCACGCAAGCTGGCATGGGCAAGGATGATGCCTGGGATGGATATGAACAGACCAGGGCTGTGGCGGAGCTCCGGGAGCCCCGGTCTCGGCTGCCGGGCCAGGAAACTCACCTGGGTGGGCTGATCTTCCTCCCTTTCAAGCGTTTCTCCCTGAACTCCCTCCTTTGGCGGCGAGAGCGACGGCCCTAGGAGAGCAGCCTGAGCTAAGAGACAGCACCAAACCTGGGGGAAGCCGTCCTGGGAGTTTGTGGGCCCCCCTCAGGAGGCAGAGGTGCTTCCATGAGCGGGAAGGGGCACCCACAGGACCCAGTCTGCTGCCCCGGGAGGCTCACAGCCAGCTAAGGCTTGCAGCGGGACAGGGCAGAGCTTGTCAGAGCTCCCCTTACCGAGTACATCGCCTTTTCTTCTTCCAGGGCTTTGGCATTTTTAATAGCTTCTGCCTCTTCTTTGTCCTTCCGCAACATCCTTTTCCCCCCCCAAAAAGAAACCCTCAGTAAGAGCCCACTGGCCACCACCGTTCTCAGGGGAGACTTTTTGGGGGCCCCCATCCTAGAGACAGCCACATCCGCAAAGGATTCAGCCTCCGGTGAGAAGGGGAGGCCCTGGTGAGGCTCCACTGGGTTCCCAGTGCTTTCCCTGTCCGTCCCAGCCACCAGGTGTACCTGACAAAGTCCCCGTCTGCCATGCCGTACGCCGTCGCCTGCTTGTTCAGGTCGGCCACCTGCTCCTGGTTCAGCTCATCTACGTCCACTTCCACATCTGCGGGCAGAGTGCAGGCAGCTCAGCGCACCCCAAGAGGCAAGGCAGTGCTCAGCACATCTACCAAACCGGGGTGAAGCAGCCCAATAAGGGAGGGCCGTTACCGATATCGGGGATGACTTCGTCTTCATCTGTGTTGCTGTCTTCCTCGGAGTCTTCCTCATCCCCTCGCTTCTCCAAGGAGTTCTCGAGCTCAGCCACGGTGCTGTCCTCGTATGTGTAGCCGATGGAAGCCTTTTTCTCCGCCAGCCTGGGCACAGACATGCTTAAGCCCCTGCACACCTCTGTGCCAGGCCACACAAGAAGGCATCGAGACAGAAAGTTTCCACGGAAGGAAACCAGCCCTTCCTCTGCCTCCCTCCTCAGCCACCACCGCTCTGCTTGGCCCCAGGACAGCCTCATGGCTGCAGCGACAGGGACAGGACGGACATTTCAGCGTGGAGACGCAGGGGAAGACTTCAGAGCATCACCAAAAGCAGCCAAGGGTGGATGGTGTAGCTGGTGGCTGCTCAGTCCCACCCCAGTAGAGGGAAAACTGGGACTGGTTGAAGAGCGGGTGTTTCTGAGGCCGTGGAGCCGCGCTCCCAGCACAGTTCCCGAGGACAGGGACATGACAACTGTCCTTTGTCACCTCTTCTCACACTCACTTCTTTTTCTCATCTTCATTTGGCTTTTGGAGTCCCCCATAGAGCTCATCGATGTAGATCTGGTAGAGGCACTGCTCCTCCGAGACTGCAACCACACAGGGAAGTTACCAGCCTGCTTTACGCCCACTTGAGAGAGAACACCTCAGAAAGTTGATTAACCGCAGCTTGTTAGAGGGGACGCAGCTCTCCCAGTGCCTTGCCACCCCCAAAGGGGGAACAAAACCCTCCCCTCGCCCTTCGGCTGGTGCTACGTCAAGCCATGCCCTGGATGACCTGGGATTTCTCCCAAATCGCGGGGGCTCACTCTGTCTCATGCGGCCCTGACCCTCCCGCCTGCACCAGACACTTACTGCCGGCAAAGTCGTTCTGCACCAGGCCTCGGTACCGCTCGTAGTTACACTTTCTCTCATCAGACTCCTGCTCGGGGGAGCTGGAAAGGAGCAGATGCGGCTTTTGGTGCTCACAAGCCTCTGGGGAGATGGAGGTTCCCCTCTCCCCAAGGGATTTTGGACCCCGGAAAAACCACGACCCCTTTCTGCTTGGCTTAGCGTGATCAGATCCCCTGCTTCGTGGAGAGATCAGGGCTGGGGTTTGCAGGCGAAGGATCACATGCTGGTCTGGAATTCCCTTGAAAACCCAACAAAGGGGCCAAACTCCTCTCCGGAGCTCGTGCTGAGGCCAGAGAGGGTAAGGAGGTGCCAGAGCAGCAGCAAGCAGGGGCAGGAAAGGAACGTGGCTGCTCTTCACAGACCCAGGCCTGGGGCGATATTTGCCTTCTGCCCTGTCCTTGCTCAAAGCAGGGCCGACTACAGCAGCTCGCTCCAGCTGAGCAGTACCCCTCTCCAGAGAGAGAGAACCCTCCCAGCCTCTGGGAGTTGCGCTGGTACTTAACTCCTCCGCTCTAATTTTGGCCTTTTCATCATGCCCTTTTACTGCAAACCTCTGCAAAGAGCTCAGCTCCGTCCTCTCTAATGTTTTAGGTATGGAAAAGCTGCTGTGGGGTTCCCCTTCACCCTGTGCTCCGGTCCTCCCCATCCCTCTACACTTGTTCCAGTTTATCCTCCCGATACTGGGATCTCCACGCCGGTTCCAGTACCGAAAATCTAAAAAGCAGCCCTGCCTGCCCTGCAGCGACCCCAGCCAGGCTCGCAGGTGACGCCGGCTCTGAAAACTCAGGCAACCGCTCAAAAACAGACCCCGAGAAGGCCTGATCCGGACCCAGCAGCTCCTGTCGAAGCGGGGTGCCCCGGCACCCCACGGCTTACATGGGGTTCAGCAGGGGCGGGGTGTACGTGGGGATATAATCCAGGTGCGCCCGCACATCGAAGCGGTCGATCATGTTGTTCGTGTCCCCCTGCCAGGGCATCCTGTGAGGGGAGAGAGATGTCGTTCAGGGCTGGGGGACAGCCAGGAAGCCCCCCTGGCAGGAGCTGGGCCCCCCCAAACCCGCACAACCCCCGCCCCGTCAAGCACCGACAGGCGCGCTCAGCAATCCTGCATTAGTCACTCCCGAGCGGGGAGGGGAGAACCAACTCGTTTGCTGCAGCGGCGTCTCCTAGAAGCTCTGGTGGAGGAGGAGCCGAGTCCTTTTTATTTGGTTTTGACAAGCAGGAACCGGCCTTGATTTCATTTCCCAGGGTGGGAGGGACCTGGCCAGCCCCAGGGCTGTGCTACAAGGAGCCGAGCAGCCGGGCACATGCTGCCAGCTGGGCGAGAACCCTCGCAACACACACCTGAACCCTCGCCAATGGGCTTGGCACTTCTCAAAGACACTGCAGCTGCACGAGAGCCCCCCCGGGCTTCGGCAAGGCACCGACCGCTCCCCCCAAACCTCCCAGAGCTGCTTAGGGAGCAGCAGCAGACGCCTTTGGCCCTGTGCAGGGCTACTCACATGTTGACGGGGCTTTCAGCGGCCAGCGCGACGGCCGAGTCCAGGTGGATCTTGCAGGCCCGGCCATGAACCTGGAGAAACTGGGCTGGGTCCTTTTTCTAGGAGAAGCAGAAACCCCCAAAGTTAGAAAAAAAGAAAAAAAAGAATAAAAACACCAAGGGTTAAGAAAAAAGGCAGCAGGAGACCTGAGGCTCAGGGAAAAGGGGGAGCCCCAAGCCTCCAGCGCTGGAGAAAAGGGGGAGCCCGAGCCTTGGGGAAAAGGGGGACCAGGAGCCCCAAGCTTTGAGAAAAAGCGGGATTGGGAGCCCTGAGCCCTGGGGAAAAGGGGGAGCAGGAGCCCTGAGCTCTGGGGAAAAGGGGGAGTAGGAGTCTCAGGGAAAAGGGGGAGCCCTGAGCCTTGGAAAAAAGGGGGAACAGGAGCCCTGAGCTCTGGGGAATAAGAGGGTATCCTGGTTTCAGCTGGAACAGAGTTAATTGTCTTCCTACTAGCTGGTACAGTGCTATGTTTTTGAGTTAGGTATGAGAAGAATATTGATAACACTGATGTTTTCAGTTGTTCCTAAGTAATGTTTATACTCAGTCAAGGATTTTTCAGCCTCTCATGCCCGGCCAGTGAGAAAGCTGGAGGGGCACAAGAAACTGGCACAGGACACAGCCAGGGCAGCTGATCCAAAGTGGCCAACGGGGTATTCCATACCATGGGATGTCACATCTAGTATAGGAACTGGGGGGAGCAGGGGTGTGGGGATCGCCTCTCGGAGACTAACTGGGCATCGATCAGCAGGTGGTGAGCAACTGCATTGTGCACCACTTGTATATTCGAATCCTTTTACTATTACTATTGTCATTTTATTACTGTTATCATTATCATTATTAGTTTACTCTTTTCTGTTCTACTAAACTGTTTTTATCTCAACTCACGAGTTTTACTTCTTTTCCTGATTTTCTCCCCCATCCCACTGGGTGGGGGGGGGAGTGAGTGAGCGGCTGCGTGGTGCTTAGTTGCTAGCTGGGGTTAAACCACGACAGGGGGAGTGGGAGTCTCAGGCAAAAGGGGGAGCAGCAGCCTTGGAAAAAAGCGGGGAGCAGGAGCCCTGAGCCCTGGCGAAAAGGGGCAGTGGGAGCCTCAGGGAAAGGTGGAGTGGGAGCCCCAAACCCTGCGGAGAAGGGGAGAGTGGGAGCCTTGGGGAAAAGGGGGAGTGGAACTCTCAAAGAAAAGGGGGAGCGGGAGCCCTGAGCCTTAGGGAAAAAGGGGACCTGAAAGGGGGACAGTTTTGCTTGTGTGGATTTAGGGTGCCCACCCATGGACATCCCCAGTGGGGTCCCCAAGGAAAGGCAGGCGGCAGCGAGTGCCGCAGCTCCTTCATGCATCCCTCTTCCACCCCAAAAACAAGCCGCGAAGCACCCAGGTGGTTCCCAAACACCCCAGGCGTGCCCCAAATCAGGGCCCAGCCAGGGACAGTGGAGGGCCACTGCTGCCCCCAAGGAAGGGATGAAGTCGGGGCCACTCACGATCTTCTCGTAGTATTCCCTACGGCGTTCCGCACGCTTCTTGTAGTCCACCATCATCCCTCGCAGCTTGCGCTCATGCTTGCGGGCTTCGTGCCACATCCTGGCGTCCCCTAGATGTCACCGAGCCTGGGGGGGGGGGGGGGGGGGGGGCTCCCACTAGGCACCGAGGAGGAAGAGGAGCTGTTCCCCACCTGAGGGTGGAGGGCTGCGTTAGGGCACGTGGAGAGACTTTGAGGGGGAGACAGACGTGGTGGGTAAGGGACACCTGGCAGGGACATGGGAGCACCCACGGGTGATGGGGAAGGGGGCACCGGGCACCCCCGGTGTGGGGAATAAGGGGGGGAGGGCGGGGGGGAAGGCACAGAGACGAGGGGGGGGGAAGGGGGAGCCCCGGGGGGGGATAAGGACACCGGGTAGCTCCAGGGGAGGTGGGCGGGAACACACCGGGCATCCCCTCCGGGGCTGGGAGGGACACGGACACCTCCGGGGCGGGGGGGACACAACGGGCGCCTCTCGGCACGGGGGGGGGGGAACGGAAGGGAGGGCGGGCCCCAGGTAGCGGCCCCGGATAAGGCCCGGCGCGGATGACCCTACCGGGAGCTACCCCAGTGTGTGTGGAGGGAAACGACACCCACCGGTGGATTAGTGGGGACAGGGAGGGCAGGGGTGGAGGCGGCCCCGCCGCCATTTATCACTCACCGCCGGGCCCGCGGCCATGGAGCGACCCGGAAGCGGAAGTGAAGCCGCGGGGGAGGGCCCAGAGAGGGGTGCAGTGCAGGCTTGTGCCAGGCAGATGACGTCGAGGGAAGGCGGGGCCAATGATAGAGGGGCGTGGTCTTCGAGGGTACCGCCCCCCTTCGGGGCGGAGCTTGGGCCTGGAGCGGGGCAGCGGAGCCGGTGCTGGTCTCAGTCCCAGAGGATACTGGGCTAGACTGGTCCCGGTGCTGGTACCAGTTCCCAGGGGATACTGGGCCAGGCTGGTCCCAATTCCCAGGCGATACTGGGCAGACTGGTCATGGTGCTGGTCCCAGTTCCAGGCTGTACTGGTCCTGGTGCTGGTCCCCATTCCCAGGCAATACTGGTCCCAGTTCCCAGGGGGATACTGGGCCAGGCTGGTGCTGGTGCATCTCCCAGTCCCCAAGCTATACTGGTCATGGTGCTGATCCCAGTCCCTGGACTATACTGGTCCAGGTGCTGGTCCCGGTTCCTGGACTATACTGGTCCCAGTGCTGATCCCAGTCCCCGGGCTACACTGGTCCCAGTGCCAGCCCGTCCCACTGCCGGATCCATCCCAGCGCCAGGGTGTGGCTGGGGTTTCCCAGCGGGGACTTCCACTGGGAATCAGTTCTCCCAGTATCACCTTCCCCCCCTCCCCAATTCCCCCCCCTCCAGGGCAGGATGAGGCCAGCAATGGAGTCCACGGCTTTATTCCCCCCCCAACCCTGGCACACAGGGACGAGTGACCCGCGGGACCGGGGTGGTGGCACATATCCCCCCCCCACTCTGGGGGCTACCCCATGCCCCCCCCCCGGGCCACCAGAGGGTCCCCCCCCTATAAATATAGTGCAAAGTGGCTTGAACTGGGGGGGGTGGGGGGGGGGGTGTGTCCTTCCAGGGGCAGGGGGGAGACTCTGTGCCGCCCCGGCGGGGCCAGCCGGCCCGGGGCAGGGGGGATTGGGGACAAGGAGGACCCCCCCAAAGCTGGGAGAGGGGTAATGGGGTCCCCCAAGTCTGTATTGGGGAAAAAGAAGGGGGGAGCTCGGGGCGGGGGGGGGACTCAGACGTCCCCAAGGCGCAGGTCTGCCTCTTTGTAGTGCCCGGGGAACATATGGGTGCCCACCAGGCTGGCGGTGGGGTGGGGGTCGGTGGGGGGGGAAGGGGGGGGGCACTGGGTGGGGAACCGTAGGGTTCAGCCAGCAGTTCGGGGCCCAGACAGGCCGGGAAGTCCGTGGGGGGGTAAGGGGGGGGCAACCCCTCGCGGAGGGCCGGGGGGGGTGAAAGGGACGTAGAGCTGGGCGAGGGCGTCGAAGGGTTCCGGCTCAGCGGCGAAGAGGGCGAAGGTGTCTTCTGAGGGGGGGGGGGAAGAGGGTTTAGGGGGGCTCTGGGGGGTCCTCCTGACCCCCCAGCACCCTCCTGGGGTGACAGCAGGGCGGGGGGAGGAACACTCTCAGGGCTGTGGTGGTCCCCCCAGGGCTGCTCCCAAGCCTGGGGGTGACCCCGGGGCTGTGAGGGGTTTTGGGAACACCTCCTATGTCTGGGGGTGACCCTGGGGGTCCCCAGGGGCCTCTCCCAACCCCAGAGGTGACCTGGAGATGTCTCCCACCCCTTGGGGGGGGGGTCTTCTGACCCCAGGTCAGGCTACGGGTGCCACCATGTCCCCCTCCCCGGGGACCCACCTGCCACTGGCAGGGGCGCGAAGTGATCCATGTATCCCGGCGGCTTCTTCCTTCTCTTGGCTTCGATCCCGTACGGATCTGCGGGGCCGGGGAGGGGGCACGGGGTGAGGAGAGCATCACAGCATGGGAAAGGTGAGGAGGGGTGTGTCCCCGATATTGGGGTGACCCCCCCATGAAGGCTTCACCCCTTCACGGGGGGTCCCTGCCAGCACCCACCTGCGCCCGAGAGCTCCTCCAGGACGTCGGGCATCCCCCGCTTCCGCTTCACGTTCACCCCGTAGGCATCTGCGGGGAGGGGATATGGGAGGGGGGCCGTGAGTGCCAGGGTGTCCCCCCATCCCTCGGCCCCAGGTCTCACCCCATTAGCCTTGTCCCCACGCTGGGAGCCTGTCCCCAGCCTGGAGAGACCCGTCCCCATCCTGCAAACTTTGTCCCTGTCCCAGGGGGCTGTCCCCATCCCGGGGGTCCTGTCCCCACTCCGTGTCCCCATCCTTCAAGCCTTGTCCCCATCCTGGGGACCTGTCCCCAATCCCATGGGGTATCACTGACATCTCGGCAGGGTATCCCCAGTCCCTCTCACCCCACTCTTGGGTGGCCCATCCCCATCCCAGGGGGGCTGTCCCCATCCCGGGGCCACATCCCAACCCCAGGGGGTCCTGTCATCCCTCTCCCAGGGCGCGTGGCCGCGCGGGTACCGTGGTCCTTGGGCAGGTAGGTGAAGCGGAAGGACTCGCTGCAGACGCTGTCGGTGAGCCGTTGCAGGAAGACCTCCACCTCTACGGGCTCGGCCAGCTCCAGGTGCTGGTAGGGTGGCGTCTTGAAGACGATGGCGACCTGGCGGTGCACATCGGCCTGCGAGAAGTCCGCCCGCGCCTCCCACGTCTCCTTCCGGAAAACCACCGCGATGTCCTCTGTAGGGATTTGAGGGGGACACACACCGGTCAGTGAGGCAGTGGGTGGTCCCCTCTCCAGCCCTCAAAGTCTCCTATCAACACTTGGGGTCCCCCCTCCAGCACCCTGAGGTCCCCTCTCCTGCACCCAGGTCCCCCCTTCCTGCCCTCTACACTTCCAAAAACCACCCAAGGTCCCTCCCATTGTGACTTGGGGGTCCTCCCCCTCCAGCCCAGGGGCCCTTCCCCTACAGCAGAGGGGCTGGGGGTTGCAGGATGTTTAGGACCCCAGGGGAGATGGCATCTCCCAGCTCCCAATCCCATTTGGACCCATACCCAAAAGTTTCCAGCTGCTCTGGCATTCATCACCCTCCTTCACCCCCATCCTGGCTTCCTTTGGGGGGTAATTTGGCCCCCAAAGATGCCCTCGGGGTCGCAGGACTCCCAGCTCACCCCCGGTACCTTTCTGGACTTTGTCGCAGAGCAGGTAGAGCTCCTCGCCGCCCGTGCAAGGACCGCTCTCCTTGTTCATCCGGCAGATCCGCAGCTCCGAGGTGTTGGTGGACTCTGTGGACAGCATCACAGCTCAGGCTGTGAGCCGGCAAGGTGGCTCCCAAACCACCCAGGTGTTACACCGGGCATTGGACTGGGACAGGACACCAGGACCAGGCTCAAGCACTGGGAACGTTCCCATTGGCATCATCTCTTCCCGACCAGCCCTCGCACAGGGTTCTAGCTCTGTGGGATGCAGGTGACCATCCCACCCTGGGCATGGGGGGACAAATCCCCACCGGCCACGTGGGACCAACCCTAGCCAAACCCTGCGGCCTGAGCCAGGCCCCAGTGAGGAACTGGTTGGTGCAATCTCATCACCTGTCCCATCCCAGAACCAGATGCCGGAACAGGGATTGTTTGCGGGGGGGGGGGGGGGGGGGGGGGGGGTGCAGGGATATGAAGTCCTCCCCACCACCACGTACTCTTGTCGAAGATGGGCTCCGAGAGCACTGGGCTGAGGTGCCGTGTCTGCCCAGAGCTGTCCTTGTAGGAGGCCTGGAAGCAGATCCTCACCACATTCATGTCCACCTCCTGATGGTTCTTGAGGGAACCAGCTGGGGGAGAGGAGAGGATGGTCAGTGGCCCCCCCAGGATACAGATCCCCCGCAGCAATAGCATCTCAGTCCCCAGGAATGGCTCCGCTTGAGCCCCCCCCACCAACCTTTGAAGGGGTCGACGCCCAACTGCAGCTTCTTCTCTATTGCCGCCTCGATCTCCTTCTTCTTCACACACTGGATGCCCAGGTTGCTAAAGCTGCCAGGGAGCAGAGACATGCTGGGAAGGCGGCTCCTCCCATCCAAAACTCCAGGGGACCCAGGTGTCCTGCCACTCCCAGCCTCCCACTGTCCAGGGAACACCCCCAAAAAACAGCCTTTGTCCTGCCAGCGCCGACTTCAGCATAAGCCGATGCCGGCGTCTCGGTGCAAGGTCTCTGCCCCGGCCCGGCGCAGCTCTCCGCTGGCGGCAGGACTCGTCCTGACATCACGTACCTGTGCTTGGGGTTGGTCTGGGGCTTGAGGACGACCTCGCAGAGCCCGTTGCTGCAGTCCTTGCCCACCAGGCCGTGGGGGTGGACGCGGTAGGGCCAGTCCTTCCACACCAAGCACGCCGTCACTTTCACCTCGGGGATCGTGTGGCAGTTCAGCAGCTGGGGAGACACGAGCCGTCAGAGTGACCCTGGGTACATCGACACCGGGGGGGGACACGCCCTGCCCAGAGACACAGCAGGGGTGAAAGCACCCCAGCAGGGGCTCCAGCACCCACTGGAGTCCGACCACCCCCCCCTCCGCCATGGGGCCCTGGCACCACCCCACAGGGATCGGGCACCTTCCAGCACCCAGCTGGCACCCACCACCCCGGGGAGACACTAGTCCAATTGTAGTCCCAATTTTGGTCCCTGTCCCAGTCCAGTCCCAGTCCCAATTCCAGTACCAATTCTAGTCCCAGTTCCAATTCCAGTTGCTGTCCCAGTTCCAGTCCCAGTCCCTGTGCCCACCCAGTTCCTAGTCCCAATCCCTATCCCTGTCCAGTTCCCAGTCCCAATCCCGGTCCCATCTCAATGCCACTCTCACTCCCAATCCCACTACTGGTCCCAGACCCAGTCTCAGTCTAGTTCCAGTCCCAGTCCCAATTCCAGTCCCAGTCCCAGTTCCAGTCCCAGTTGCTGTCCCCATCCAGTTCCCAATCCCAATTTCAGTCCCAGTCCCTGTCCCGTCTCAGTGCCAATCTCAGTGCTAGTCAACCCCAGTCCACTCTAGTCCCAGTCCCATTCCCAGTCCCAATCCTGGTCCTCCCAACATGGGAGGCCCCTATGCTCAAGGACGGGCACAGAGCACACCAAAACCCATGGCCTCCCACATACCCCTGGCACTTACAGGGCTCTGTCAGCCCCCCAGCACCCTTCTACCACCCCCCAAACCTTACC